>NC_057799.1:195747533-195784812 GCF_018294505.1 Triticum aestivum
GGTGTGGAGGGCTGGATGAACAGTAGACGGTGGAGGGGCGCCCGTGGAGGGGTGGTTGAACAGGACCCCATGGTGTGGAGGGCTGGATGAATAGTAGACGATGGAGGGGTGGTTGAACAGTAGCCGGTGGAGTAGCGCGCGGTGGAGGCTGGATGAACAGGAGCCCGTGGAGGCTGGAGGAGGTCGACGGTAGCCCGTGGAGGCTGGAGGAGGTCGACGGTAGCCCGTGGAGGCTGGAGGAGGTCGACGGTGGAGATGAACAGTATCTCGTGGAGTCCCGTTTTGCTGTACGCCACACCCCTCCCGATGAACAGGACCCCCGTTTTGACCGTAGGAGGTCCGTTTCGTCCGTTTTGCGGTATGCCACACCCCTCCCGATCGACAGGACCCCCATTTCGACTGTAGGAGGTCCGTTTCCTCCGTTTTGCGGTACGCCACACCCCTCCCGATCAACAGGACCCCCGTTTCGACCGTAGGAGGTCCGTTTCCTCCGTTCTACGGTACGCCAGGCCTCGTTTCCATCGCGTGTTCCGTCCAAGCCCTCCCGATGAACATGACCACGCATTCCGTTCCGACCTAGCCGGTTGGCTCCCACGCATTCTGTTGCCTCCCGATGAACACGACGCACGCCGTTGCCTCTCGATGAACACGACGCATTCCGTTGCCTCCCCATGAACACGACACATTCCGTTGCCTCCCCATGAACACGACGACGACGCTGTTTCTCCGTTCCGACCCAGCCATGTACACGAGCCCTGGCCGTACGTATGCGCGAGTAGGCGTTCGAGACCCCGCCCGTATGTACACATACGTGGCCGTATTTTCTTTCTTGCACCCTGGCCGCTGTACGTATGTGTACATGCTACGTGCGCGCCTCTACTACACGTATGCGCCTCTACTATGACACGTGTGCGCCTCTACATCCACCAGTATATATGTACATACACGTTCGCGACCAGAATGACAACGCTACGTACGCTTCGACCAGGTGGGTCCCGACTGTCAGGCACTTCCTTGCGTGTGAAGATGTAGCTGGTGGGTCCCAGCAGTCAGTGGGGCGAATCGTTTTGTTTTTTTGCCCGGATGCACTTCCTTGTGTGCGAAGGTGTAGCTGGTGGGTCCCAGCAGTCAGGGGGGAAACGTTTTTTCGTGAAATACGGCGGCCCGTCCGATGGGTCCCTGCTGTCAGGTGGAGGAATAATTATTTTGCATGTAATAAGGAGGCACTTCCTTGCTGCGGCCGTGGACCCAGCTGTCAGCCTCTCCACGTACAGTCCACGTCCGATGGAAGCCGTTCCTTGACCACGTTGACCACGCCGCGCCGAGAGCACCAGGGCGTTGGACGACGCCGAGGCCTAGGAAGGGGACGACGGGGAGCCGGGGAAGACGCGGCAGTGGATGCCCAAGCGTAGAGGAGTACGAGTGTTCACTGGTTCGCTGCGGTGTGAGGCTTCCGTCACCGCAGAATAACAGGGGGTGTGGGTGAGTAGAGGGATCGCCTGGCCAGCGGTGGGAGTAGTAGGGGGTGGTGAGGCCTCCGCCGCATCGCAGCCGGCCACGGGAGGCAGGAGCACGAGGCACAACCGGCACTGGTTTGGGCGGCTGGAGCAAGAAGACCAGAGGTTGAAGAAGCACTACGGCCGTTGGATGGACATCGTATGGTCACTAGAGCTAGAATCGTGCATATTGACTAACTTGACAAAGCCCTCTGTCCCCGTCAACTTAGTAGGCCCACAAGTCAGCCTGCCACTATACTGGGTCCCAGCTAACAGGGAGTGTATTCAATTTTTTTTTGTGCGTAATAAGGAGGCACTTCCTTGCGTGCGAAGATATAGCTGGTGGGTCCGAGCTGTCAGCGGCGGTAACATTTTTTTCACGAAATACAGAGGCCCTTTCGGTGGGTCCTTGATGTCAGGTGGAGGAATCATTATTTTGCGCGTAATAAGGAGGCATTTCCTTGCGTGCGGCCGTGGACCCAGCTGTCGGCCTCTCCACGTACAGTCCACTTCAGATGCATGTCGGTTGTTGACCACGTTGACCAGGCCGCGCCGAAAGCACCAGGGCGGTGGACGACGACGAGGCCTAGGAAGGGAATGACACGGAGGCAGGGAAGACTCGGCAGTTGTTTCCCACGCGGAGGGGAGTATGACTATACGAGGGTTTACTGGTTCGTCTGCCATCGCCGGAGAATAATAGCAGGTGTGGGTGAGTAGAGGGATGGCTAGGCCAGCGATGGGAGTACGGTGGGGCGATGACGCCTCCGCGGCAGCAGAGCTGGCCGCGGGGAGGAGGGAGCAGGCAGTCCCGCCGGCGCTTGTTTGAGCGGCTGGAGCAGGAAGAGCAGAGATTAAAGAAGCACGACGGCCGTTGGATGGACATCGTACGGTCACTGGAGCTAGAATCGTTCATATTGACTAAGTTGACAAAGCCCTCCATCCCCGTCAACTTAGTAGGCCCACAAGTCAGCCTCCCACCATGGTGGGTCCCAGCTAGCAGGGGGAGTATTCATTTTCCTGTGCGTAATAAGGAGGCACTTCCGGTGGGTCCGAGCTGACAGCGGGGGGAACGTTTTTTCGCGAAATACGGTGGTCCATCCGGTGGGTCCCAGCAGTCAGGGGCAAACGCTTTTTTCACAAAATACGGTGGCCCGTCCAGTGGGTCCCAGCAGTCAGGGGGGAAACGTTTTTTCCGCGAAATACTGGTGGCCCGTCCGGTGGGTCCCTGCTGTCAGGTGGAGGAATAATTATTTTGCGCGTAATAAGGAGGCACTTCCTTGCGGCTGCCGTGGACCCAGCTGTCAGCCTCTCCACGTACAGTACTGTTCCGATGGAAGTCGGTCGTTGACCACATAGACCATGCCGCGCTAAGAGCACCACGGCGAGGCCTAGGAAGGGGATGACGCGGAGCCGGGGAAGACACGGTAGTGGATGCCCACGCGGAGAGGAGTACGAGGGTTCACTGGTTCGGCTGCGGAGTGAGGCTGCCGTCGCCGCAGAATAACAGGGGGAGTGGGTGAGTGGAGGGATGGCCTGGCCAGCGGTGGGAGTAGTATGGGGACGGTGAGGCCTCCGCGGCAGCACAGCCGGCCACGGGAGGCAGGAGCATGCGGCACGACCGGCTGCTTTGGGCGACTGGGGCAAGAAGACCAGAGGTTGAAGAAGCACTACGGCCATTGGATGGACATCGTTGGCCACGCCGCGCCGAGAGCACCAGGGCGGTGGACGACGGCGAGGCCTACGAAGGGAATGACATGGCGCCAGGGAGGACACGGCAGTGGCTGCCCACGCGGTGGGGAGTACGAGGGTTGACTGGTTCGGCTGCCGTCACCGGAAAATAACAGGAGGTGTGGGTGAGTAGAGGGATAGACAGGCCAGGGATGCGAGTATGATGGGGCCGTGAGGCCTGCCCGGCAGCACTGCCGGCCATGGGAGGCGGGAGCAGGCTGTTCCGACGGCGCTGGTTTGGGCGGCTGGGGCAGGAAGATCAGAGACTGAAGAAGCACGATTGCCGTTAGATTGACATCTAACAGTCTGACGCTGGTAGAGTCGATTGTTGACTAAGTTTCTTTTTTGAGAAACCTTGTGTACGCATGAACTTAGTAGGCCCACAAGTCAGCCTCCAAATCTGTGGCAGACAACATAAAGCCCATTTGCTATTTTTTATAATTTGCAGCCCATTTGCTGATTCTTAAGTAATTTATTACATCCCATTTTCTGCCCAGGACCACGGTCAAAAAGTTCAACCTTATTTTGCATATTTCGGTGGAGTCCGAACTGTTGTAATCCCGAAATGATAAACATTTTTTAAGAACTTATTGATTTGCCAAAAAATCGTTTTGTTTTGTAAGCAAATAAGACGTGGGACAATTGAGTTGGTTTAAGGGGAAACCAGTGGTAAAAAAATCAGTGCTGGGTGGGAAAAAGCAACAAAAATAAGGATGTAAATATGAAAAGGGAATTTTATGTGTTTTCAATATAATGATACGTGTATATGAACTAGTAAAACTATAGGTAGAGATTAGAAAACGGATGTAGGACATGCGTTTCAAGAGGAAAATAGAACTGGGCTGTGTGTTTGATTCAGTAAAAAAACTGCCTGCAGATGTTGTAAGACAAAATATAACTAACGCTGGTAGGCCAGAGGCCAGTAGATACCTGCTGGATCTTTGTGCCCCGTTGTCGTCATGGGCTGGGCCTGTTAAAAACAAAACCAACCCTGGGCAGTCTACAGCCCAGTTGAAACTTGCTCGACCTGAAAAAACAATATACGTGCTCAATAAATGAGAGAATTCTGCAAGTACAGACTGATAACTGGGATGCAGCATGGATATTGTTTTTTTATCGTGATAATAAGTGCATGCACTTGTTTCGAAAAAATTGGAGAACTGGGAATTCGAACGGCGGGTGCTTATGCTACCCATCAAATAAAAATCAGGTGCCTGAAAATTCGTTTCGAAACAAATGATTCAGCTTTATATCCACGTCGACCCTCGGCATGATGGTTGGAAGCAAATGCAAGTTCATACCAAAAGATCGTTAACAACAATACCAACTTGCGGACGACAAGGTAGTACAACTACCAATACCAAACTAACTTATAATCTTTTTACTCCTGGCCCTAGTGTTCGTCAGGTAGAAAATCTTGCAGAGGACCAGCTCCCGCTCCTTCTCTTGCTCCAGGTCCCCGAGGTGGTACTGGTGCATCACCCAGTTGGTCCTCTGCTGGTCGAAGTTAATGTTGGTGTGCAGCACCAGAACCTTTTTTGCTGCCCGTCTGCCGGCCTTTGACCATCACCGGCAAGGTATTGCCGGTCTTGTGCCACATCGCGTGCATGCCGCACTCCGACTGTATCTTGCGACGCGTCCATGTGCCCCTTTTGAACGCCCTGGAATTGCGCTGGAAGAAATGCTTCCTTAGGCCACTCAGTGTGATACCTGCAGTATTGTAGAATACAGGTTTTAGTGTACCTAGTTGGCATTTTCATAACATCTTTGGCTTGTTGCAGTCACTTGTTTCACTTTTTATTAACTGTCAAATTGTAATTGCTTCACTAGGTCTGCGTGTAAAAAGAAAAATAGAGCTATAAACAAAGGAATATGTTTGTGCAAGTGGACGGCCGATCGGTGTCTTACCTGGAAGTTTCTCAGGTTGGGTGTAGCATAAGCCGTGCTCGTTGTCGATGGTTGGTATGAACAAATCGATGAGAGACTGAAATCTCGCGCTGTCAGCACTCACTTTGGCCTCAAGGTGCTCGATCAGCTCCTGATCCGTGGGATCGAACTTGACGCCAGCCGGCAGCACCGGCCAATCCTTCTTCGACTTGCATCGGTAATTCCAGTTATATGGTACTCAATGTATGATCAATCGACTGTTTTATGTGAATGATGAAAGATTTCGACAGATAAGTGGTACTCCAAATCTGAAGTCCAGAATACCCGAGCACGCCGCTGGCATTCTTGTGTCACCTCACGTGCAGCGTGTTGTCACGTCAATTCAATGTGTGGACATGATGAATAATTTGACCGACGTATACTAGTACTGCTACTGTACTACTTACTAGTCGTATTTAGTGTCACAATTTATACATAGGTTTAACTAACAAGTACGCACTTGAAGCCTAACTGATATATATATATGGCTTCTTCACAGCATCTCCATCATCATTATCAGTAAATCCTACGCAGGTGAGTTAGGATGCACTTGATCCCAGGAAGGTATCTATCCTTCAAACCAGAGGGGTGCTTCAAACTAACAACAGTACATAATATCCAACAAAAAGGTCGTGGTACAGCAGCAGAATACATGGCTCAGTCTAGATATCAGCACGAATAGTGTTGTGCATATTTGCTATTGGCATGAACCACATCGCCGCATGTCGGGTTTGCAAAAGCCATCCATCGCATGGAAGCTTGATGCCTTTCACACACTGAAGGTTATCTGGCAACAAGCTGTGTCGACGAATCTCTGGATATGGTGATTCATGAAACCCATGGTATGATGTGTAAACACAGCCCCCCCTCGCGAATGGAAGTTGCATAGCACAGTAATCATCGCCGGTGATATGATCGATGATTGGTTGGATGATCGGATAATTGAGCCCGAGGAACAAGGAGTGGTTGTCGAGGCTGTAAACCCGCCTCCAGTTGAATACGCCTGGCTCAACGGAGCTCGGATCTTTCTCGAACACAAAGCAGCCATAGCCATCAATGTCAGGAACGCCCCACGCATTGTACTGCATGTGGTTTGATGTAATGGTTTGGTCAATTTGGTACGTGCAAATGAGCATCAAATGACCGCCGTCAGCTGAATGAGCGATAAACCACCACCCATCGGCTGGTATGATTCCAGGTCCTGGAATCATGAAGGCCAGCGCATTTGCGTCTGCTGCAACAATTCAAATTGGAGACCAAAAGGACAAAAATAAACAATCATGTTCAGAGTATGTGTGGAATTAAGATTATTATAACAGTGACACAGATCATAGACAGAGAATTGCAATGCCGTGGTCATAATCATACCCCAAGTTAAAAAAATAAGCCAATGGCTTTCATATTCTAGCAATATGTCATGGTTCAAACATCATGTAACAATGAGAGAAAAACAGCTATGACAGCGCCTACTCATATTCTACCATAGCACTTACTACTACTGTTCTCATATCAACTCTAAGCAATAAGATGCGTTGTTATAAAAATCTTGTAAACAAGAGTAACATATAGCAATCATGATGTTATGCTCATAATATGTATTCTAACAATCATTACATGCCAATTGTTCTCATATCAACTCTAACAATAACATGTGTGGTCATAAAAATCTAGGAAATGAGAGGAACATATAGCAATGATGTGGTTATAGACATGCTATGCATTCTAAATTTGTAACAAATGAACAGGCAGTCGTATTCATAAGGTAAAGATGAGATGAGATAGAACAATTACACGATGATAGAACCAGTATAGGCAGCCAATCTGTGCGTCGACCGCGTAAACGATGCCATCATGCACTATAACATCAGACATAAATGTTGCCTCAACAGGATTGATGATGAGCCATAACCATGTATGGCGACCGGATTCCAGATAGACTAATCCCATCTTGAACAAGGCAATGAGCTTGTAATCCATGTAGTCTTCTGATGGTGTGGGCACTTCGCAGATTACAACTTTCTGCAAAGAGAGGTCGAGCCAAAAGCTTGACGCGTCTCGTGCGTAGTAGGCAGGAGTGTCCGGCGGGCCGCGAGGCTCGATGGCGGCGGTATCCAACGATGGAAGGGTGATCTCTCACTGGGTGTAGATATCCACGAGACGCCACGAACTACCGGTGTGGTGGATGAGGACGATCCAGTTGGCCTTCATGCCCGCCCAGTAGTGGCCGCGCATGAAGGACAGGTGGACGGGTAGTGGTAGCATGTCGAGGGGCACCACGGCAACCTCCGTAGGATCGTCAAGTCGGTGTCTGGGCCACCTGCGAGGATCGGGCATCAGCAAGCAGGGTGTCTTGAAAAGAGCCGGCCGGTTGCAGACGAGTAGACGGTACAAAGACACCGAGCATGCGGCCAGACGGACGGTGCTGAGTAGGTCCATACGACTACAGATCTGCTCCAAGAGAACATCGGGGAGGGAATTCCAATCGCGGCTCTCTGTGTCAGTCGGTTCTGCCATTGGTGTTTTTGGTGCCTGCGAGCCAGCGGGGAAGTGGATTCGGGCGGGCGAGCAAAGAAGCTTCTCCCCGTGTGGCCGAGCAGTGAGCAGGGGGATATGGTACGCCCGAGCTACCAAGGAAGATGGCCCGGGCGGACGAGCAGTGAGCGGGGGTAAATGGTGTGCGGCCGACGATGGGGAAGAGAGGAGGAAGAAGAAGAGAGGAGGAAGAAGAAGAGAGGAGGAAGAAGAGTGGAAGACGGGGAAGAAAGTGCATTCAATCTCAATTCTACTAGTACTACTACCAGGATATACCGTCCTTCGGAGTGTAAATAGTTACACCGATGATATGTGGGTCTCCCACAACAGGGCCCATATGTCAGTTAATGGAGGACAGAGGTGCATTTGCGGAAGCGTGCTCTACTGGCAAACATGATGGCAGTACTGGGTAAGGCTGATTTAGTAACACCAACACGCTGGTTCAGCTTATTAATTACGTGTCCCATCTGCTGCAGCGTGTATTGTCACTTCACTGCGAAAACTAGTTGAATAGTTCTCTCTGACCGAGATGGGGAATAATGGATCGCGAGGACTTCCTTTTTACAGTATCCCTATGCCTCTACGCTCACTTCACTCATTTTGCTCCGTACCTAGTCACTTGTTGAAATCTGTATAAAGACAAATACTCCGTATTGGGGAACAAAGGGAGGCTTTTACTCTGTACTATTTGGGAACAGAGGGAGTATCACCATATGGAGGGAACAGAGGAAGCTTGAAATATGAACATGTCAATGGGACGGAGTAAGCCCCATGCATGCATGCATGCATGCAACATGCAACACTCACACGTACACATGGACGCACGCAACACTCACGCACCCATGCGGCACACAGCACACAATGCAACACACACGCTCACGCTCAAGTGCTCAACCTACTCCCTACATCCGTGAAAGACTGTACATTTAGAGATTTACACATGGACTAGGGCATAATTAACGCCCAAAAGTAGCAGACTTATGTGCGCATGCGACCATTGAGATAAGAAGATTAAATGAAGGCCGTTGCATGTTGTAATTAAGGATAGACATGTAGCCTATACCTACAACACAAGTTGGTGCATTAGTCAATCAATATCGATTTAGATTAAAGGCTAAATGCATTGGAAGTGTAGACGTACATCATGTACTACACTCTTTGTTTTATAGCCGATGTACACTCTTTGTTGGAAGACCGAGGGAGGACACGTGCATGCACTCACATACACAGCCAGGGCGGTTCGCGCGCAAGGGTTGGAGTCGTGTCGTGCCTGTGTAAAGTTTTGTTTAACTGATTTCTTTGCTCTGCCAACTAACAGGTGGGACCCAGAAACCAGGTGACAATTTAACCAGTCAACAAAGTGCCACGTCGACTATGTGGCCGGTCAGTAGGGTGCAATACGGTGCTCTACGATGAGCTAGTGATCGTATAATCGCCGCAAAACTATATATAGTGACCGTAAAGAGCGTATTGTTACATACGTTGACCGCCAATGTATTTTTCTCATTTCAAATTAAGACATATTAATCGGAAAGGATGCAGTATGGACTACTACTACTAGTACTAGTACTGCTTTGATGTGTCCCGTCAACTCGCCGAACGAGGAGAAGCTTGCTTACTACGCCTCTCCCTCGCCCACGCGCGCGGTGGTTCGCAGGACGAGGAGAGGGTTTTGACTACAGCGCCCTCTCCCTCTCCCTCTCCCTCGCCCTCGCCCTCGCGGTGGACTTGCAGCTGTTCAATTGGTGTCAGATTGCCAAAAGCATATTGTACTGTAGTATCATCATTGTTGGACCTTCCGAAGAGGCGAAGAGCCAAATGCAAGGTTCACACGAGTACGAACTATTGAACCTCCCGAAGAGGCAAAGAGCCAAGCGCAAGGTTTTATAGGAGTTGTCGTCCTAGTAGGAGTGTACTACAACTATAGCGAACAATGCTACTGTATGATGCCGCCACGTCACGTATATCCAAAGCTGTGCCACCTTTTATTTCTCAAAGAGCGTGTTGGAGCCCGTGCAACAACCACACAAGTTGCACGTACACATAACACATTTACTAGTAATAAATTCTAAAGGACAAATGCCAGTATGCCACACAAGTTCATCTCCAATTCATGTGATAAATTTGTGCACGACTAGTCTACATATATTCACAGGGCTACCGTTCACAATTACCGTACTCCACTTACACGTTATAGATGGGCTACATGTCCTCCTCCAGGTTCCTGTCCCAGGTGTTCTTCATGGATGGCACGATCCATAGCGGTGGGCAACGTGAATCATTGTCGCAGCTTTCTAGTCCGGTTCCACATGATGGAGACTCATCCAAGCTGAAGCGGCATAAATCAGGGATAGCGTGTCCCAGCATGTCGTTCATCCGGCGGTGCGCACTGAAGACACAACCATGCTTCATGAACGGCAGGCCTTCCGTGTCGTGCACGGAAGGTGGCATCCGCTTCACAATGGGGTAGCTGTCCCCGATGAAAAGCGAGTACTCTCCAAGAGTGTTCCTCGGCACCCACGTAGCATCACGGGGGTCGAACTCGGCGCCGTTCATCTGGTACACGCGGCATCCCAGATCTGGACACATGGTGACGTACATAGTCAAGGTCCATGCATAATAATGTTGTGCTCAAATATGGCGGTCAGTAATACTGTGCAGCAAATAGTACTACTAAGGTATAGAGGAAGTAAAATAACCGGTTTATTATATATACCACTCTTGGCTACATGGATGAGATTTAAGACATGGAAAAACAAAAATGGTGGCAGCTAGTGGGTTCAAGTCTTCAAGGGCCTAGCTAGCTATACGCGTCCTCCAAGGTAAAAAGTACTCCTACTAGTACTACAAAGTATACTACTAGTACAACAATGAAAGAGAAGGCGAGAGGGTTAAAAAATGGAATACCTGGGTAGATGGTGACGGTCCGATCGTGGTAGATTGTGTGACCATGTTGCACATCAGTGGTACCATGGGTAACTACTACTAAGATAGTTGATCCCAATATGACAAAGTTAGCTACAAGGTTCCAGGTTAGACCGAATCGTGGATGCAAATGCACATCCAGGATCGGCGATCTTATTTTGATCGGGGGATGACTGGTCCCTGCAAAATAATGGAGTACCGTTAGGGATGCAAATGATGGTTTGTGCATTCCGTTTGTAATCTCCCGTACCGTAGGATGGCAACCAGATGAAACAAGTCCCCTGGCTTGTCACCGCGAAGATGCGGCCTAGATGGCGCACGGCATCTTCGAACGCGTAGGGGTACAAATCTGCCGCCGTCAACATGCGCCAGCCTCTGCCGTTACTGCCTCCTGCATTGATGGCAATCCTTATGTCGAACACCGCGATGAGATAGTAATCGTCGTAGCCGCGTCGCTTTGTCGGCGGGTCCGCAATTGCTATCTTCTTCAATCTCATGTAGGCATCATCATACGTATTCAAGCCCAGCCAGTCCGGAAGGCCGATCCCAATGGTGGAGAAGGGGTCTACCGGAACGGCCGCACTGCTGTGGATGTTGTGCAAAATGATGGTGGTATCCGGCCGGAGGTATGCAAGCCAATCTTCGTTGGCACCAACCCAGACCTATATATAAGACGGTGGGCAGCGGAGAAATTACGGGATGGAAATGGAATAACTAAGTACTACATGATCAAACTCCATTACTGACCTGCTCATCGGACAAAATCCGACTACCTCTCAACGTCGGCAACTCTAGCGGAGTCAACGTGCAACCATGGCCAGGGAGCGGTGGACTGTTTGAAGGATTGTCCCATAGAAGAACCTTCTCCTCGAGAACGCATGGAAGACCAACAAGCATGGCCTTTTCCCAAGCCTGTTTAAGCAGCGTCTTGAAAAAGTTGGTGCAGGAAGCATCGAGTCTTGCGGTGGTGAGGACGTCGGAGCGGCGTGCGATTTCTCCCAGAGGATCGTCGTCCAAGGTCTCCCAGCCCCGACGAGGAGAAGAACCGCCTGGCGAATCCATGGGAGCAGCGACGAACTGCCTTCTCTACAGGGGGAGGGGAACTGGCGAGGAGGAGATAAGAGCGTAGTAACCGCAGGGCCTCGTCCCTTCCAACTGTAGATCCTTCCTCAGTGAAGGGGTGAGGCTATTTTTTACTACTAGTACTAGCATTATGGAACGTTATGGGATTGCATTATACTGTAAATAATAGCACTAGTAAGAAATTTTTGGCACTAGGTAGTAGTTTTTGGCGTGGATTAAGAAATTTTGGGTATGTTTTTGCCATTTTTTGTACACGCCAACTAGTGTCAAAATATGTCTTACATTATGTGACGGAGGAGTACGTACTTGTACTGTAGCAGTACTAGTACTACTTTTCTCAACTAGTAGTGCGATGTACTGTACTTCTAGTCTAGTCTAGTATAGTGCACTAGTTTTGAACTCTTGAATCTCGGGGCCAAGGAGCTACAGTTGGAAGTGGAGGGTACTACTGTTCTCTAGAACCATCGCTGTACTATCAATGCAGGGGAAGTACACCTGCGTAGTGGCCTAGTGGGTACTCTCGGTGCTCTATTCAGCCGCTCCTCTCACGTAGCTGGTCTACTCAGCCGCTCCTCTCACGCACACACTAGCAGCCTCTTTATCAGCGACGATTACTGTGGGGGCAGAACATTTGAGTTATTTGATACAGCGAGACTAGGTTTTTCACTTCCATTCATGGAGGTGTAATGGATCTCGTCGAACTTTGTTAGTAGTTCCTTCTTTATGAATGAGATGAAGCAAAGCATTTGCCTCCGTTTCAAAAAAAAACACGTCAAGAGGAATTTGTTTTATAGTAGAGCCGATAATGGAGTGAAGTCCATGCGTGCAACGCCACAAGCTAGAGAGTAGTAGTAGAGCACTTTATGTATAGAGCCATATTGCACAGTTCCCAATGCCCCGCCAGGCTTTTCCGGCTCCTCGGGCTTAATTGGGAGGCGCTAGTTTAAATATGCTACTAGCTGGAAGCTGCAAGCGAGGTGCGGCTAGGGCGAGCACGCGAGCCACGGGATGCTGGGAAGGAAAACCCGTTCACGTGGCTAGGCTGTCCAGTGCACCCATATTGTGGGGCCGCACGTCCGTTTGACTTCAAAACTGAAACTACCCGTGTAAAATATTGGCTCGCAGCGAAGTGTAGTAGTACTATTTAAAAAAAGCCGCCGTGCGTTCAGCCGGGATCGAACCCACAAAACGAGGTATATACTCCCGCGACCACTAGTAGTACTCGTTGGAGTACAACGCAACCTAGAATCGCCTTTTGTCGCTAGTAGTACGTACATTGTTCCTTACAAGAAACCCCTAAGAGCATGGTTAATAGTATAGCCAGCTGTTGGCTATAAGCCAGTGCCATGTCATCTACACCCCATCTTATAGCCAACATGTACAATAATAGATCAAAAGAGTGTACTACTTTTTTATTATGTGGCCCACTTCTCATTCTCACAAAGTGCCTAGGAGCACGTGCTAGAGCTGGCTCTTCACGAAGAGCCCGCTTACCTTCTCTCTCCTCTTCTCTTTCCTCCAACTAAGCAGAAATATACTAGTTTATTTCTTATAGCTCGCTGACTCAGCTCTATTGTACTTGCTCTAATAATGCAAGAAACCACTAAAATGCCAAGAAACTACTACCACTTGCATACGTGGCAGACTTAAGATAAGACTACCTTATCAACCATTGTACATGCTCTTACCAACAAAAATCCTCGAGTGACCTCCTACCTCCGGCCCGTCCACCTAGTCATCCTCGGCCATGGGACGCAGCTACCGCCTCTGGCAGAAGGCGAGGTCAAAACCGCCTGCGGTGCGGAGCCCATGTTGCGGCAGCCCGGATGCCAGCTCCGTCCGGCGCTCGCGGCCGCTAGCTATCCAAGATAGCTCCGTCCAGCTGCTTGTCTGCAAGCTTTGCTAGCTAGATTGACACGGCAGCGCAGCGGCTTGCTCGCGCGCGGCACGCTAAGGCCAGCCATCTGGCTCGAGCGAAGGCCAGCGCGGCGGCTTGCTCGCTCGTGAGTCACGCTCGGGCCAGCCTGCCAACCCGTGCGGAGGCCAGCGCGGCATCTGGCCCGTCTGGCGGAGCGGCGGCCAACTCGCTCATCACCGGCGCCACCGACGAACACGCATCAGTACTGTTTGAAGTAATGTTCAGGAAAAATAATGATTTGAGGGGGAATAAGAGGATAGAAGGTTAGATGTGGGTCCCTCGTGCCAACGGTCAAACAAAATGTGTTGGTTTAAGCTACCTCATCAGCACGGATGTGTGGGCCAACCCTGTCATAAATGGGTTTAAACGAACCTAATTGGTAGGAGTACTAGGTAGTTTTTGGCGTGGATTAAGAAATTTTGGGTATGTTTTTGCTATTTTTTGGACAATAGATTCTTCCTAGGGCTGGTTGAAAGTGGTAGTTTTTTGTTAAATACTCTACATATTGTAAGTAGGAGTGAAAGTTAAGCTTTGGAAGCCAATAAGCAAGGCTAGTTACATAGTGCATATGTGTACATGATTGAAAGTAAATATCAACCATGAGTGACTAATATCTTGATGGAAAACTCGAAACTATGGAATACTAGGAAAAAATGCATGGTTGGAAATACTAGCAATGTTCATGTCCGTTGCAACGAATCATAATTAGAATAATACTTATTCACAAACTTGGTACAAAACACTCTAATTTTGATATACATATGTCACTAGAGATATATTATGTTTCAATTAGAATATATTCCTTGGGCTGTTTTGGTGAGGTCGGGGAGGGATGTGGTTGGTTTTAAGATACTAATTATGGGTTTTTCTGCAAATTGGTAGACAAGTGGGATGTTGGTGAGAAAAGGCAACAACTTACCTCACAATCGTTAGATGTAGATCTAATGGTCAGAAACGACGGATGGCAGACACACCAGCATCACCAACTTAGTCTTGTGTAGGAGTACTAGCAAGATCCGTGCATTGCACGGAACATCAAGATACATTTTTTTTATAAAACACTTGTTGTGATTGACCCTTGCGGGAGCAATCCCATGTGTAAAAACTAATGATATCTCGAGAAATATGAGATAAGGTGAAGAGGAGTGGGGTGTGGTGGTGGTTGGTGGTCGGACTGAGCAGAGGCATGGGGATTGACGATGCCGGCAGCGGCCACCAGGCTAGTTTGTTCCAGAGGCTTCCTTTCTTAATTGCTGAACAATGAGGTTTGTTGGAGATAAGGATGAACGAGGGAAGGCCTTGTCTGCAAATGTGAAGAGGGGTGCAGGTATCTTTTAGTTTAATTTCCATCCGTCAGATATAGATTGGACGGTCTATACTGCAAGATGGCACATGTACCATCATCACCAACTCGGTTTTTTATAAGAGAAGAAATATAAGTATGGAGATACAAACGTATTATCGATACTTTCTTCCGTAAACTAGCATCTACATTCTATTCAACGCCTCGGCATGTGGGGCCTTAGCACAATGACTTCTCGACTGTGTAAAAAAAGATTTTCCCGTCGCCGACAAGGAGGGGGTGACGGCGGCGCGCTTTTTGGCTTGCTCTAGTCCTAGTAGTCATACTAGGTGGTCTAAGCACGTGTAGATTTATTCTTTTTCACGTCCCGTGTTTGGCGTACTGCCACGACTGTTGATGAATAGACGGTAAGTTATTCACGGGGAAACCCTTGTTGAGCGTGTTTGCGAGAGAGAGAGAGAGACAGTGTGCGTGTGTGATATGTTAGAGACTGAGGCAATGATAACAGATTCTTTGTGTCTATGTGTGTGGAGGATAGAGAGAGACATGTACATGGGGCTTTGTGTTGTGTAACATGGAGACACATATACATAATTAGAGAGTGAGTGTGTGAGATACACATGCGGACATGAGGAGAGATGAGGATCCAGATAAATGGGTGTCTGTGCGTGTCTGTGTGTGTTTGTGCACGCGTTTGTGTGTGAGAGGTATAGAGTGTATGTGGAGTAGAGAGACCACTGATGATGTAAACCTAGTATAAGGGAAGGGGGAATGGTGTGACATGTGTAGTAGCAAGATAGCACGGGTGCGGCCGGGGGGAGCAGACTATTTGGAAGAGACATCGAGTGTGTGTGTGGGAGAGGGGTGTGAGAGCGAGAGAAAGAGAGAGCTAGCGACGGAGAGAGAGAGAGAGGAAGAGAGGGCGCGAGAGGGGTCGTTTGTGTCCATAAATGTCGTATAGATACGGAGACAATGTTGATGTTGTCCGAAATTGGCCTATGAACGGAGACGCAAGGGAAGCGAGTCATCGTGTGTGTGATAGGGACTTCATGAGAGATCTAGAATAGATGGTGTAGAGAACAATGTGCGAAATCGAGAACGATTATACATTAGGGAGCTATGCAAAGAGTCACGACATATATGTATACAGGGAAGGAGCTGGGGCGGGTCCGCATGTGGGAGAGATAGAAAGAGGAGAGTGGTGCACAAGGAGACAAAGTGTGCTTGTTTGCAGTGGGGGTGGTGTGTGAGGTGAGTGCGCGAGAACCACATAACTAGGGAGATAGACGTTTGGGGGCGACATTTTGTGTGTATGGTAAATATACACTCTACATTGTGCGTGTGCTTGGGTAAGAGAGATAGCGGGAGACCTAGAGAGTGAGGGAAGAGATGTGTGCATGCCCGAGAGACAAAGTGATAGAGACCTATGTTGGGGTCCGGACTTTACAAGAGAGAGGGGTGTTAATGTGCTCGTGTGTTGGTGTTTGGGGGAGAGAACGACTTCTCTATGTGTGTGTGTGTGTGGTGGTGGGGGGGGGTTGACTTCAGATAAAGAGTGAGGTGTCTATATTTCAGGGACTTTAGTGTAATTGAGATATTGTGCACTCATGGTTGATCAATTTGTTTCACAGTTTGTACTATGAGATAACGATACTTTTGAACATGCGTGGTATACCTTGATGTACCAGAATTACAAACCTAAGATTGGAATTTTGGAATTCGACTCCATCATTAGCTTTTGTAATTCATTTAAACGGAGGTACATTTTTTAAGCCGGGATTTCGTGATTTCAAATTCATATATCAAACCTAGAGATATACAGATACGGGCATGTTCAAACTTTATAATCATCCACTTTATTCATACACATACACATTTTTTCTTTTGTCATCATATTTAGGATAAACACATTTGGAATTTCATTTGAATTGGACCTTATGATGGTATTTGCTTGTAGTAGCTCAATGATCCATATTTGAATTGAATGGACAATCTAAGTTTCGAGTTGGAGACATTGATTTTCAAAACTTGCACATTTTTTTGCATGCAAAACAAACAAGTTGTCGGCCATGATATCATAGTCGGCCGTACGAGAGCAGAATACATATAATTTTAGGCGCCAAAAGCTTTCAAACTTCCCGCTCACATCGAAATATCACGCGCCCGAAAGTTTAGCCCTGCGATATTCTTGTTTTACCCCTGCCACATGAACGGAAAAGGGCTGCTTTGGTAACTCCATTGTTTTCCCCTCTTTGCCCCCAACATTCTTCCCCAGAGCCCCTCCCCTTCCCCTCCCCGACCCCCCCAACCACGGCAAGCCGCCGAATCTAGTCCTCCGCCGCAGCGGTGTACCTCACACCCCGTCGGATCTACCTTCCGCACCTTGGAACCCCCAACTGCGAACTCACCACTTCACCGGAGCCGCTTCAGCGACTGGCTTGTCCACCGCTCCAGATCTCCTTGACCGCCATCATGGTCCACCGCACCGGATCTGCTTAACCGGCGCCCTCGTCCACCATAGCGTAGGCCCTTCACTGACTCCCTCGTCCGCCCCTTCGCTGGCCCTTCATACAAGCCCTCGTCCGCCGCAACAGATCCGCCTCACCGAAAGCACTGTACAACGCGCCCGCCGAAGCCTTCGTCCGCTGCACCGGACCCGCTCCACGGACGCCATATTCAACTCCACCGGCCCTGCTTTACCGACGCCGCAGCCTCATCAGGTTATTTCGATTTGTACTCCTTCGGTTTTTCTCTTTATCGTGCAACTGTTCACTTACCACAGATGAGCTTTCTTGTATGTCGACAGGCGCCGCAACCGTAGCACCGGAGCCGCTTCATCGACGGCGACTGCCGGCCCAAACTCAACCGCAACACGAGCACCATCGACGATCCTTAGCTATCAAGTATGACAACGATACCCATACGCCACCGAGAATCAGGTACTATTATCCAACGGCCGGCGCCTACGTTCACTTTCCTAGCATAAGCACTGCACCTTTGAATTTCTTCAGGGCATCATCTAGTTTTTCATGTGACGCGTTATTCTGCTTGCACCTGTAGGGCCATACTTCTGGCAGTGAACATGTTACATGTGCTAAATTACATACCAGTGCACATATAGTTAATATGTTTTAGTTTTATTCTGATGCCACCTGTTGGTTCCATAAGACTGCTTAATGTTCTCTATGCTTAATTACACATCAGCAAACTAGCATGTGGTTCCGCTGCTTTTTGTTCGTTTTACCCTACATTTTCTGATGCTAGCTATTACATCACTGCTCCGAGCCTCTATTCATTACTTGTTTGTGTCTTCTTGATCTTCCCAAGTTGCATGACTAATTTGATGCTTCTATTAATTATGGAGCTGCCAACCCCATCAAGCAAAATATTTGTTCTTTTGGGGCTGGCACCTCGAACAAGCATAAAAATAGAGGGAAGCGGATATATTGTCGTGTATGCACACACCCTTCTTTCATTAGTTTAGATGAACCATTGATGATCAATTCGGACCAGTGCATGCGATTAAAATTAATTTTACCTAAATAGCTGGTGCAGAATAAACTACAACAACTAGATTTGCAACCACGGGATGCTAACGATATCTTCAAAGAACATTGCAACAGCAGCTAGGCTTCACAGCAACATATGGTAAGCCAGTGTGTTTTAGTACATGTGAAAGTAATGCGAGTGGGCTTCTTTCTTGGCTTGTGCCCTCAACGTGTAATCCTACCGAATTACAAATAGTTCAGTTGTCTGCTTTGCTGTATTGCTTGATTCGAATGCTTATTTGTTGTTACGCTATACCTGAGTTGGCCAATATGTCAACAGTGCCTGATGTACTATCGTAAAGAAATGCATGCCTATTTCGTTTGAGTCCTTAACTTTTCCTCTCAACTTCATCTCAAGACTGTCTTCGTAGTTTATATGAGGCCACACTGTTAAGTGCTTTCTCAGATTATTTCAACTGCTTAGATGCCTTGGCAACTTAAATATAGCGGTTGTACACTCCCTTTCAACTAGGGATGTCAACTGGGTCCCGTTTAATCCCGATTAAAGTCCACTAGTGGTATGATAGTTCAAAAGAGTTTTTGTTTTTTGAGGAAAATGAACTAGGGAGGTAGCAAAAACTAACTAGATGGGACTGGCGGATGTCGTTTATTTGCCACTTACATCCCTAGTTTCATCTTACCATTTTAATTTCTTTTCGACTGATGCTGCTTCGAACCATTTAAATATAGTTTGCCATGCTCGGCAATAATTCGTCCGTCGTTTACCATGTAAGCTTACTGCCTGGATCATACGATAAATATCTCTTACTGATGTCCAGCGGAAACCTTTCAGGGGTCCGTTCACACTAGGACACAATGTACAACCCCAGCATCTATTTGTGGAAGCAGTGCGCCATCCATGTTACCAGATGGTAGCAGTGCAGAGGCAACACCGCCGGAGAGCAGTCTGAGCACATATATTATAGTGCTTGAGGCTCTACTAGAGCAGAAAGAGATGGTGTGGCTGCCATGAATGAGGCAATCTCTATCTTGAGGCTGGAAATTACGAAATTAGCGGCACGCATTATGCAAGCAACCCAAGAATTGGAGGAAGTAAGAATGTTGCATTTGAAGACGGAGGAGGTCCTGCTGTTTCTGCTATCTGAAGCCCAAGGTAATCCCGGTTCTTCTTTAGATACCAGTTGAAATTGTCATTAGATTATTGTACTTACATGTTGTATCATGTCTCTGAATGGATTATGTTGCAAGCCCCCTATGTTGTCCATGTGTTGTAATGATCCGAATTTTTTAGGCGAGGTAATCCTCAGTACTTGTATGATTGACATAAGGTGAACTATTTTTCGTGTGAGCATATTGTATTGGATGAAATAACTGTTTGACTCAGAGTGTACCAACCTACTGAATTCGAAGATCACGACATTTCTAAATCATAATCATATATAAAGGTGGAATAAATCTTTGTTGTGGTTTTGAAGAAATAAATAACAAAACGTATAATTATCTGTGGATATTCGTAATCGAATACAAATTGGATTTGAATTTAGTTTGCCAGGTCCCAGGGCGAACGTGAATGCTAATTCTCCCAAGTCTTGAACGAAGCGGCTAAACACCCACTATAATTTGTGGGCTGCCCGAAGCAAGTGTTTGCGAGATGGAAATTACTGTCTACCCCTGACACTTGACATCCTTATTGACCGGATTTACACTGCTGTCGATAGGGGTAGACTAGTAACTTCAATCAGACGTGACACGGCCTCTGAGCCCGTTCAGACACGGTGGGCGCCAAACATGGGCGGCAAAACACATTTGATTCAAGCTCGTCCGAAAGACATGTGTCTCTTCCTCCATTTCCCCATTCATACACGGTGGGCGGCAAAACAAACTCTCCTCATCCGAAATCGATGTAGGCTAATATTTTAAATAGGGGCAGATGTGTAACTTCCATCAGACATGACACAACCGCCCTACCTGTCAGCCCCGTTCATACACCTTGCGCACCAACCGTGGGCGGCAAAACACCCTCTCCTCGCCCGAAATAGTTACCGGCAAATATTTGGGAGATGCGAGATTACCGTCCTATCCCCAACCGACGCGATGTCCGAAATTTTAAACGGGGGATAAGTTCGTAACTTTCCCCCATTTCAGAGAAGCGCGTCCCAAAGTTTGAGATCCCCCCTCCCCTCCATTTCCCCATTCATACACCGTCGGCGGCACGACAACCTCCGCACTGCGGCCAGCCTCCTCCGTCCGCCACCCCATCCTCCACCTTGCCGGAGCCGCTACCCCTACCCCGTCGTCCACTTCAAGAGATGGACGTCTCTCATCCACGGCGCTGGACCAGGATCCTTTCATCGCGTCCTCTCGCTTCATCGGCGCCGTCGTCCACCTTGCCGTTGCCGCTCCTACGTCCGTCTCGTCCACGGCAACAGGATATATCCCCCGACCCGGTCGTCTGCCGTCTAAAGTCTTCTTCCCCGCCGCCGACAGCCATCGCACCCGCAGCACCCTCAACGTATCAGCATAGGTCTACACGGCGTCGCCAGAGAGGTGGTATCTTCCATATGTGCTTAAGTTATTGATCTCACCCAGAAAATAGATCGTAATTTGTTTACTGTACTTTTCTTGTTCGTACCAAATCATAGTGGCTAGTTGAAAACAAACATTGGTTGCGAAGTAGCTTTGTCTGGTTTGCACCTTCAGAGCCGCCATGGCACGGGCACTATACTCGTAAAGCTTATGGTTTCCCCCCTTTATATTCACTACCATCATCGTAGGTGCTTCGTGTCGTGCTAGAACTACTCCTCAAGACCTCAACCCAAAGCTTACGTGTTCAAATACGAATCTGATATGATGCTCATATCACTAAAACAGAGAATGTTTAATTGATCACCTAATGTTCCTATATTCGTTTCGAAAAGCATGTGCGCCACCCACTGGTCCAGCTAGTTCCACTTTCCTGATTTTTCTCTTGATGCTTAGGGTTTTCCCCTTTTATCTACTCTACTATGATCTGCGTAGGTGCTTTCTGTCGTACTAGCATTACTCCACCCTTCAAGCTAAACAACACAACACTCAGAATTCGAAAGCTTAGTTGTTCAAATATGATTGTGATATGATACTGATATTAGTTAACCGACACATTTAATTGGTTAGCTAAAGGTCCCACTTGAGTTTCCAAATGCATGTCGCGACATATAGAGAGACAGCATAATTGAATTTCTTTGTTACTTGTTGACATACTTTCTTGTCCATACCAAATCTTAGTTGTTACTTCAAAGCAAACATCGGTTGCTAACTACCCTTTGCGCGGTTTGCAGCTTCAGATCTGCCATCCCACTGCCACGGTCAACACTGTACTCATCATGCTTATGTTTTCCCCATTTTATGATGACCACAATCAGCCTACGTGGTTCGTGTAGTAATAGCACTGCTCGACCCATCGAGCTAAACAAGCTTAGTTGTACAAATTCATATATGATATTATTGCTGATATTAGTAAAACTGAGAGATGTTTAATTGGTTAGATAATGTTCCTACTTTAGTTTCGAAATGCATGTGAGCCACATATGGAGAGACCGGAAAGAATAGTATTTCTCTGTGCGCTCTGGTTCATCATGGGTGGCCAACCGACATTGTATTGAAAGACTTGTAATATCTTCAATCTGCTTGCTCTTCTGCTCTTCTTTAAGATGATACTCTTCTCTTGCGGTTGACTGGTCAGGTCGAGATGTTCTCCCTTAGTATATTTTGAATCTGTCAGGTCAGGTCGACTTGTTCTTCTTTACTATATGTTGAAGCTATCATCTGCGAAGTGTCATCACTTCTGGAGCTCTCATATTTTGAGTAGTAGGCCACATTATATTAATGCACACAACAAATTACAGCATGCATGGCATCTTTTAAAAGAATTGCAGGGATAGCACAAAGGGGTTTACATGGAGGCAGTATTGGATTAGAATCACTTCTGCATTACAAAGAAAATCTCACTTGTTTTTATGTTTTCATGCATGTCAGATATTGAACATTATCAAAATGAATATGAGAATGGGCGCACGAGAGGAATATTGCGGAACGATCCACTGGCTAACAAACTTGGCATGGTGGAGGATGGCCTATCTTATTCACCCATCAAGGTGCTTGCTCTAACTTTGCAAAGTTGTATTGATCGCACATATTTTGCATCTGACCTCTTGCATTACTTCTACTTTGTTACACCATCTGCTTAGTTTAAGCATCATATATGAGTATATGCCATACCTATCCATTTTCTGTACCTATTCCATGTGTCGTCACACTATGTTTTTCCAGTCAAATATTGTTCTTTCGTAATAGATGTCCAAAAGGAAGAGGGTGAGTGCAGATCCTCAAGGAGTACAAACTACGTATTTGGAAAAGGTAGTGATACATGTTAAATCAAATAGATCAGCAGCCACAGAAAACACAGGCCCAACTGTACCACACTTTACCCGTACTCCAGTGGCCAAACCCCTATTAGAACAGCTGGGAGCCCAGCGTCAGGTACTGTCTATGATATAAATCAAAATTTGAACTCCTAAATTTTTGCTTGTGCCTTACCTTCTCTCTTGTATGGAAACTAATTTCAGATGAATCTCCTTGCTCAAAGGATCATACGATCTCAAAACAATAATGGGCTCTGCATTGCTCTTGTCAGTACCTCTCTCCCTTTTGCCTTGTAACGCTGTACTTAATTAATTGCTATTTCATTATGTATCATCAGTCTGCACCTGAGCTTCATTATCCTCTGTTTCTTCCAATATTATTTGATCTATATTTACTCTTTGCAAAATGTAGAATAATGGCAACGCTTATAAAGAATTTTCTTTGGGGAATTTATTGAATTATCCTTCCATCAACATGGAGAAGGGCTTTGTCCAGCCCGTGTTAACATGTAATGTAAGTTCATCCTTCTCAAGCCTTCAAACTTTGTTCTAGTATAGATTTGGATAGGCATCATTTCCTCCACTGCTATTTGCTTTGCTGTTTACATCTGATTGGATGTTTGCAACAACTACCAGTTTCAAATTGTAGTTGTAAAAACATGTTCCTTATGCAAAACAGATCCATTTATTTGCTTATATAATTGTGAAACCTGTTACGTGTCTCCTTGTTTCTCTATCAGACTCGTATCTCTTACGCCAGGCAGAACTTTAGGGAAGATAGTGAGCCAAACCATCTTGAGGACAGCGAGATGACCCCAAGGTCCTGTCTTGATGAAGACAGTGAGTTGAAGCTACTCACCAGCAGGTGTGAGACAACCTCTGTGCAGTCGCTGCCTCAATCTCAACTTAAAGCAGAAAGGCTTGCTTCAGCTCAGCTCCGACTTGAAGTCAAAGATGCAATGAAGATGTCAGAGGACTGCCGTGCGCACCATCATGCCTTAAATCTACTGTTGATGCATCTATCGTTGACACAACTGAGGTCTACTCAGCTTCTTGAGCTGTTTGGGGTGCCCGACGTGGCCAGGCCTAGTGCCTTCTGAAGTGCTCTCAGTTTTTATATTCTTTTGTCAGCGCGTTTATTTGCACTGGTGGCGAACTTTGATGCCCAGTGGATGTAATATGTGTGATAGCCGTGATAGCCTAGCGTAAGTTGCTTGCTTATTTATTTCCTTGTTGTCTTGTTTATTTGTTTGCTTGTAGTCATTGCAGTTCTTTTTCCGCAGTTTGCTAGTGGCTGCAATAACCTATTTTTTAAAACTAGGCCACAATAACCATGGGCTAATATTTACTGTAGTGACACTGGGCCTCCTACGGGCCGTAGAAACAGTGGGCCTTCTACGGGCCGTAGAAACAATGGGCCTTCTACGGGCCGTAGAAACAGTGGGCCTTCTACGGGCCGTAGAAACAATTGGCCTTCTACGGGTCGTATCATCAATGGGCCTTATACGGGCAGTATGATCGATTGGCCAAACATGGGCCAATAACACGCCGCATTATGGCCGTAAACGGGCTAGAGTTGGAATCGTCTGTTCATGGGCCGACCATAACGGGCCATCGTTAATAGGCCGTATTTCATGACGCTATGAAAATGGCCCAACGTATTAAAGGACCACAAATGGGCCGACTGTAACCACGGGCTGAATTTGGCCCACAAGCAGAAAATGACAGTAACGGGCCGTAAGTAAACGAATGCTGGAAATGAGCCCAAGAATAAATGGGCTCTGAGAAGACCGAAACATAACATGGGCTGGAAACGGCCCAACGGAATAACGGGCCGTTAATGGGTATAAAGTGATACATTGTTCATTACGGGCCAGTTTCACCACGGGCCATTAATGGGTGTAAAGTGATACACTGTTCATTACGGGCCAGTTTCACCATGGGTCGTTAATAGGCCAAGAGTTACATAGGGCCTCATATGGGCCGAAAGACGTCATGGGCCATACATGGGCCAGAAGTGAAAATGGGCTGGAATCATATTGGGTGGCCCAGATGACGCTACTGGGCCTAATTCGGGTAGGGCGTAAAGGGCCTTGGGTTAGCGGGCTGTAAATGGGCTATATGCGAACAAGCCGTTAACAGGCTTTACATGGGCCGGCCCGCCACCTTTTGACCAAGTCAAATGGGCCGGCCTTTTCACAGGAATGGGCCTCTGTTGGGCCATGCCACGTGTCGACGTATCATAGGCGCCTTCTGTCCAATGAGTGGATGTCATCTGTCCCAACGATGAGCCGACACGTGTTTCCTCCAGCCAATGATGATTTTACATGTGGAAAATCCCCATTGGTCGGGGCTGTTAACGGGTTATCGGATCCAAAACCCGACCCGATAGCTTAACGGCGTTCCGTTACGGTGGATGCCACATGTCGGTCACCCTTGACGAAAGCACTTCTGTGACGCGGGATTTATCGTCATGGAAGTGGATACTTCCGTGATGATAATTTTGGTAATGTCATGGAACACTTCTAGGACAGCACAGGTATGACTATCTTGATTCTGTCATAAATTTGTCATGGATGTACATGCATGACAGAAAACGTGACCTACTGTGACAAACACGTATCATCACGGAAGTGTATTTTTTTGTAGTGTTTCTTAGACCAATTCTTCCTGGACCTATTGATAGTCTTTTGCAAAATTAATTTTATTTCTCTATTGGTAAGTTCAACTTGACCACTAGACTGAGGATGATAAGGTGATGCAATTCTATGGTTAACATCATACTTGGCAAGCATTTTACGGAAAGCACCATGAATAAAGTGTGAACCACCATGAGTGATTAAATATCTAGGGACTCCAAACCTTGGAAAAATAACTTCCTTAAGCATTTTAATAGAGGTGTTGTGATCAGCACTACTGGTTGGAATAGCTTCTACCCACTTAGTAACATAATCAACAACAACCAAAATATGTGTATACCCATTAGAGGAAGGAAAATGTCCCATGTAATCAAATCCCCAAACATCAAATGGTTCAACAACAAGTGAATAATTCATAGGCATTTCTTGACGCTTACCGATATTACCTATTCTTTGGCATTCATCACATGATAAGATGAACTTACGGGCATCCTTGAAGAGAGTAGGCCAATAAAATCCAGATTGCAATACCTTGTGAGCAGTTCTATCTCCAGCATGATGCCCTCCATAAGCTACGGAGTGACATTTCCGTAGGATTTGTCCTTGTTCATGCTCAGGTACACAACGTCTAATACCATGTACTCCTTCTTTATAAATATGTGGGTCATCCCAAAAGTAGTGTCTTAAATCATAGAAGAATTTTTTCTTTTGTTGGTATGTAAATCTAGGTGGTAAATATTTAGCAACAATGTAATTAGCATAGTCAGCATACCAAGGAGTGTTATGAGCAACATTTATTGCAGCTAACTGCTCATCAGGAAAACTATCATCAATAGGTAGTGGGTCATCAGGCACATTTTCAAGCCTAGACAAGTTATCAGCTACGGGGTTCTCAGCTCCTTTTCTATCAGTGATATGTAAATCAAATTCTTGTAGCAAGAGAACCCATCGAATAAGTCTAGGTTTAGCATCTTTCTTTTCCATAAGATATTTAATAGCAGCATGATCGGTGTGAACAAATACTTTTGAATCAACAATGTAAGGTCTAAATTTATCACAAGCAAACACCACTACTAAGAATTCTTTTTCAGTAGTAGCATAATTTTGTTGAGCACTGTCTAGAGTTTTACTAGCATAATGAATAACATTCAGTTTCTTATCAACTCTTTGTCCTAGAACAACACCAACAACATAATCACTTGCATCACACATAATTTCAAAAGGCAAGTTCCAATCAGGTGGTTGAACAATAGGTGCAGAAATTAAGGCTTTCTTGAGTGTTTCAAAGGCTTCTAAACAATCATCATAAAAAACAAAAGGAATATCCTTTTGCAAAAGATTCGTAAGAGATCTAGAGATTTTAGAAAAGTCTTTGATAAATCTCCTATAGAAACCAGCATGACCTAGGAAACTACGAATACCTTTGATATCCTTAGGACATGTCATTTTCTCAATTGCATCAACATTAGCTTTGTCCACTTCAATACCTCTTTCAAAAATTTTATGACCAAGACAATGCCTTCATTAACCATAAAGTCGCACTTTTCCCAATTCAAGACAAGATTTGTTTGTTCACATCTCTGCAAAACTCAATCAAGATTGCTTAAACAATCATGAAAAGACTTCCCATAAATAGAGAAATCATCCATGAAAACCTCAATAATCTTTTCAGAAAAGTTAGAGAATATAGCAGTCATACATCTTTTAAAGGTAGCAGGTGCATTGCATAAACCGAAAGGCATACGTCTATAAGCATAAGTTCCAAAGGGACAAGTAAAAGTTGTCTTTTCTTGATCAGGTTGAGAAACAGGTATTTGTGAAAACCATAATATCCATCAAGGAAGAAAAAATGTGTGTTCTTAGATAATCTTTCTAGCATTTGATCAAGAAAAGGAGAGAGGATAATGATCTTTTCTAGTTGCTTTGTTTAATTTTCTAAAATCGATTACCATTCTATAGCCTGTAACAATTCTTTGTGGAATAAGTTCATTCTTATCATTAGGAACAATAGTAATACCTCCTTTCTTAGGAACACAATGGACATGACTTACCCATCTACTATCAGCTATATGATAGATTATACCTGCTTCCAGAAGTTTTAAGATTTCCGTTTTACCACTTCCTTCATTTTTGGATTGAACCGACGTTGGTGATCAACAACGGGTTTAACATGAGGTTCCATATTAATTTTGTGCTGACATAGAGTGGGACTAATGCCCTTTAAATCATCAAGAGTATAGCCAATAGCAGCTCGGTGCTTCCTTAGAACTTTGAATAATCTTTCTTCTTCACGTTCTGAAAGGTTAGCACTAATAATAATATGATATATATTCTTTTCATCAAGATAAGCATATTTCAAAGTGTCTGGCCATTGTTTTAATTCAAACACAGGATCACCTTTAGGTGGAGGAGGACCTCCTAGAGTTTCAATAGGCAAATTTTGTTTAAGCAGAGGACATTGTTCAAAGAAAATCTTATCCATTTCATTTGTAAATCATTTTCATGGTCTAGCAAATATTGTTCTAGTGGATCAGTAGGAGGCACAACAATAGAATCAAGACCAATTAATTCATCTTTACTAGGCAATTCTCTTTCATGAAGCTTTCTACTAAACTTGGAAAAGTAAAACTCATGAGACTCATCACCAAAGATAACACCAACAGTTTGCTTCTCACAGTCTATTCTACCATTAACGGTGTCCAAGAAAGGTCTACCAAAGATAATGGGACATAAGTCATCTTGTGGGGAACCAAGAACAAGAAAATCAGTAGGGTATTTTATTTTCCCACACAAGACTTCAACATCTCTAACAATCCCAATTGGTGATATAGTGTCTCTATTAGCAAGTTTAATAGTAACATCTATGTCTTCTATCTCCGCGGGTGCTATGTTATTCATAATTTCTTGATACAAGGAATAAGGAATAACACTCACGCTAGCACCCATGTCCCATAAACCATGATAACAGTGATCTCCTAATCTAACTGAGACAACAGGCATGCCAACAACAGGTCTATGTTTATTCTTTTTATCAGGTTTGGCAATTCTAGCAGCTTCTTCGCAGAAGTAAATAACATGCCCATCTACATTTTCTTCCAGGAGATACTTAACCATAGCAGTACTAGGTTCTACTATAATTTGTTCATTAAGTTTAGGTGTTCTAATATAGCTTTGGCTAACCACAGATCAACATTGTAAAGTATAGTTTCTTCTTTAACTGGTACCGGTTCTTTAATTTCTTCTTTAATAGGTGGGTGATATTGAAACCACTTCTCTTTAGGGAGATCAACATGAGTAGCAAATGATTCACAAAAGGAAGCTAATATCTCAGAGTCAAGTCCATATTTAGTGCTAAACTTTTGAAAAGCATCGGTATTCATAAAAGATTTAACACAATCATACTTTAGCTTAATACCTGACTCTTTACCTTCGTCAAGTTCCTAATCTTTAGAGTTGCATTTAATTCTTTCCAAAAGATCCCATCAGAATTCAATAGTCTTCTTCATAAAAGAACCAGCACAAGAAGTATCAAGCATGGTTTGATCATTACGAGAAAGCCGAGCATAAAAATTCTGGATAATAATTTATCTTGAGAGCTCATGATTGGGGCATGAATATAACATTGACTTAAGCCTCCCCCAAGCTAGAGCGATACTTTCCCCTTCACGAGGCCAAAAATTATATATGTAATTTCGACCACGATGAACTAGATGCATCGGATAAATTTTTTGATGGAACTCCAATTTCATTCGATTCCAATTGCAAGATCCAATATCATCACATAGCCTATACCATGCCAATGCTTTTCCCTTCAAAGATAAAGGGAAAACCTTGTTCATAACTTCATCTCTGGGTAAACCTGCAAGCTTGAACAATCCACAAATTTGTTCTACATATATCAAGTGCATATCAGGATGTTCGGTTCCGTCTCCTGCATAAGGATTAGCTAGCAGTTTTTCTATCATACCCAAAGGAATTCATATTAAATATTTTCAGTAGGTGCAGTAGGTTGAGGGGTAGCTAATTGTGTTTCCGGTTGAGGTGAAGATACCCCGAAAAAACCCCTCGAAGGATTGTTTTCCATAGTAACAAGTGAAAATAAATTTCAGCACACTATATAAATGTTTCCTTACCAAATTCCACTTACCAAAGGCGCTTCATTCCCCGACAACGGCACCAGGAAATAGCCTTGATGACCCACAAGTATAGGGGATCAATTGTAGCTCTTTTCGATAAGTAAGAGTGTCGAACCCAACGAGGAGCACAAGGAAATGACAAGTGGTTTTCAGCAAGGTAATGTCTGCAAGTGCTGAAATTGTAAGTAGCAGAGTAGTTTGATAGCAAGATAATTTGTAACGAGCAAGTAACGATAGTAGTAACAAAAGTGCAGCAAGGTAGCCCAATCCTTTTGAGGCAAAGGACATGCCAAAACAGTCTCTTATAATAAGCAAAGCGTTCTTGAGGGTACACGGGAATTTCATGTAGTCACTTTCACCATGTTGGTTTGATTCGTGTTCGGTACTTTGATAACTTGATATGTGGGTGGACCGGTGCTTAGGTGCTGTTCTTACTTCAACAAACCTCCTACTTGTGATTAACCCTCCCGCAAGCATCCGCAACTACGAGAAAAGTATTCCAAATAAATTCTAACCATAGCTTTAAACTTTTGGCTCCAATCGGTCCCTTATGGAATAGCGCATAAACTGGGGTTGAAGCTTCTGTCACTCTCGCAACCCATCATCTAATAGCTACTCCACAATGCATTCCCTTATGCCCAAATATGGTGAAGTGTCATGTAGTCGATGTTCACATGACACCACTAAGGGAATCACAACATACATACTATCAAAATATCGAACACATATCAAGTTCACATGATTACTTGCAACACGATTTCTCCCATGACCTCAAGAACAAAAGTAACTACTCACAAATGATAATCATGCTCAAGATCAGAGGGGTATAAAATAGCATATTGGATCTGAACATATAATCTTCCACGAAATAAACCATATAGTAATCAACTACAAGATGTAATCAACACTACTAGTCACCCACAAGCACCAATCTATAGTTCCGGTAACAAGATTGAACACGAGAGATGAACTAGGGTTTGAGATGAGATGGTGTTGTTGAAGATGTTGAAGGATATTTCCCTCCCCAAGATGGGAGAGTTGTTGGTGATGATGATGACGATGATTTCCCCCTCCGGGAGGGAAGTTCCCCCGGCAGAATCGCTCCGCCGGGCAAAAGTGCTCCTGCCCAAGTTCCGCCTCGAGACGACGGCGCTCCATCCCGAAAGTCCTCTCCTCATTTTTTCTTGGTCAAAATGACTAATATACCAGAAGATGGGCACCAGAGGTGGGCCTGGGTGAGCACAACCCACAAGGGCGCGCCTGGGCTCCCTGGCGTGCCCAGGTGAGTTGTGCCCACATGGTGGGCCTCCTCTAGTACTTGTTTGCTCCAATATTCATCATATATTCCATAAAAATTCTCCGTGAAGTTTCAGCTTGTTTGGAGTCGTGTAGAATAGGTAGCCTGACGCAGCTTTTCCTGGTCCAGATTTCCAGCTACCGGAATTTTTTGTGTACCTTGCAAGTTATGAGAGAAAAGGCATTAGAATTACTCCAAAAAGCATTATTATGTATAAAAACATCATAAATAACAGTAGGAAAACATGATGCAAAATGGACGTATCACCCTCTCTTATTGATATTGCACTCGTACCCTCCGTTTGTCTAGCAGGCCTCTCCCACCATTTGTGAGAAGCAACTCCACCAACAACCCTCCGACACTCTACATTTGTCTTTCTCCCAACCTTATTCCTCTGCTACACATATGCATGGATGCCGATCGATCTCCCTCAATACATAGCTAGGTCTCTCTCCTGCTCCACACATATACTAGTCGATCTACCTCTCTATAGTTAGGTCTCTGCCCCCTCCCCCCCACACACACCAATAGTCGAACGTTGTTGCTAGGTATCCATGCCATAGAGAAAAATGCACCTCTGCCCTCTCACATTCTAGTAGGCCAGCCGCCCTGTATCTTTGACGTGGGCAAACATAAATTCGATGGCACTCTTTATCGATCACACACCCACACACTTCATCCATGTTTTTGATTCTATCGATACACTAGTGCAGAACCGGGCTTTAGCGCCGGTTCGTAAGGGCCTTTAGTGCCGGTTCTGCAACCGGCACTAAAGAGTGGAGACTAAAGCCCCCCCTTTACTACCGGTTCTGCATGAACCGGCGCTAAAGTGCCACCACGTGGCACGAGCCAGGCCCGGGTGCTGGTAGACCATTAGTACCGGTTGGTAGCACCAACCCGTACTAAATGTTTTGGGGGGTTTTGGTTTTAATTTTTATATTTTCATTAATTTTGTTTTTTCCATTTAATTCTTTTTTGTTTGCTGGTATTTTACGATACCACATATTATACACGTTATGCATCTATATAAATAGATTTTCTTGTAGAACCGATCATATATATATATATATAATCGAATGTCTCACAACCACCATTAATTATTCACACATACACATGTATATATATACAATTTCTCCTACATGTTGCCTTGGTGCCTTCGGAGCACGATGACAAGTGGTTCATGGGGGCGGTAGCGGGTAATAGTATTCTCCTTTGGGATCTATGACCTGGTCGAGCAAAAATCCCGCTATTTCCTCTTGAAGTGCTCGTATGCGCTCTGTTGGTAGGAGCTGGTCTCGCACGTTTTTGAACTGTTAAGAAGGAGATCAATATGCATGTGTATTAGTTGTGTGACTAGATATCGACAATCATGTAAGATTTGTGAATAGTGTTCTGGCAAACGTACCCATTGCTGTCTATCAGATCTGGTCCTTTCGGACGCCATCATGCGAATGTTATCGCAAATGTAGTATGCACACACTTCAGTCCCCGGCGCCTGCTTCAGGGCCTTTACGAGAATAAAATTTAATCAGATAATAATTAATCAAGCATGTTAATTAATTAATTAATGGTATTGAAACAAGAATTAAAGAGATGGTAGCTAGCTAGCTAGCTAGTACTACTTAATTACTTACCTTGGGTCGATACCAAATCAGCTTTTCTGGCCATTTTCCTGGAGTCACCTTGATGTACTTTGCCCAAGCCCTGCCCGCCGGCAAAGAAAATTAATAAAGGGGTTATTAAAAATAGTTCATATCAGGGAATGACGAACTAAATAGGCTGAGATATAGTTAATAATGATTGAAATTACCTGTTGACTATCCCCTTCACGATGCTGTAGTCACTATCTTTTTTAAGTAGTGAGTCCAGTACTTCAACTTTTCCTTCGTCAACTTTAATGTCTAACAAGATCCAGTGGAACCTGCATGCGCATACGTTTGCATGTATAAATTAAGCGGGCATGTGCATAACACTAATCAACTATAACCCTAAACCCTATAAACTTATTAACACCTAGCTAGTAAGCAAAAACAGAATTTGTAGTACAAGACAGTGTGACTCACTCGAAGTTGTAAGGAAGTAGTATATCTTCATTGCTATTGAGGCGCTTCAAGAACTCTAGCATGTTTTTCTCTACATCTTGTCTACACCATTCCAATTTCCATGTGTATTCATTAACGGTATTTGGGTCAATGAACCCAATGCCATAGCGTCCAGCTTTTTTCATTTCATACATCTTCATCCTGCATAATACCACAGAAAAGAATATATAGTGAGGATATATAATTACAGGTAATTAATGATCAATCAATGAGCACTAGAGCTAGCTTGAGACTTAAATTACAGAAAGAAATCACTTACAGACAATAGCAACTGACGATAGATTTGTCGAGTGCATCTTGATTGAATAACTGAAATAGTTCTGAATACTCAACGGACCGAGCTTTCTTATTGAAGTAATGATCTTCCTCGACATGCACCATGAGGGACTCTCGATTGGAAATCTTGTTAATTTTCATGTACCAATCATGCAATTCATACATTCTAGTTGGGAGGTTCTTGACCTCCTCGGGCTCGACCAAAGGTTGGCCCCGGACATATTTCTGTTTTATTTCCTCCTCTCTAAGCGGAGACATGGGCTCGATATCGAGGAGTTGTCCAACAGTGATCTTGATCATTTCAGCCTGCATTATATGCTCCTCGGTTATTACCACATCACCCAGCTCGGGAACGTAAACGGTTTGCCCACAATAATATTGGGCGCGCGTACTCTCATGTGTTGTTGGCACAACAAGCGGGGGGATCGATTGCGCCGCCTGTTCTCCCAGCTGGGGAACGGTTTCCCGCATTTTTTGATAGCTGCTTGTTGGCTCGAGCTCGAGCTCGCTTCTTTCTGTAGTCGTGCTCGATGTGCCTTCCTGATTTGGCGCTCATAGTCTGAGTCAACAGGCTTGGGAGCTGGTGGTCTAGCCATACGAATGAAGTGGTCAATCTTTTCCTCAGGCACTTTCTCCCTCGGCGGCGGTGCCGGTTTCGGTCCAAAATGGGCGTCCACTTCGGCCCGCACTATGGCATCGTTTTGCTCCTCGGTCATGTTGTAAGGCCTCTGAGGAAGAGGAGCGAGGCTGCTTGGACCATATTTATATCGTTTGTCTCTGCCTGTACTTCCTGTACTACCTCGACTCGTACCGCTACGCAACATAGCTGCGGCCTGTCTCTTCTGCGATTGCTTAGGCAGTGGAGACGGCTGACGTGGCTTAGTTGGAGCAGGAGGAGTGGCCTGACGCTGTGCCAGACTTGAAGCAGGAGGTGTGGCCTGACACGGTGTCGGACTTGAAGCAGGAGGTGTGGTCTGACGCTGTGCCGGACTTGAAGCAGGAGGTGTGGCCTGACACGGTGTCGGACTTGAAACAGGAGGAGTGGCCTGATGCTGTGCCGGACTTGAAGCAGGAGTCTGCTCACACGTTCGTGGACTTGGAGGAGCGAGAGTCTGCTCACAAGGTGGCGGACTTCGAGGAGGAGTCGGCAGACGCGGTGTCGGTGGACTTCGAAAGATGATGCAATCCTTTCTCCATAGGATGATACGATGTATGGCCTCTCCGAGTGTGTGCTCGTCGTCACCTCCAGGAATGTCATGCTGTAGCCCCGAATATGGGTCCACCACCTCATCAACCAAGACACGAGCATAGCCCGCTGGAATCGGGGTGCAATGGAAGGTTGCTTCGGGGGTAATTGTAAAAGCAATGACGTCCGCCACCTTCATGGATATGTTCTTCATTTTGAAGTGTAGCTCACAGTTAGTGTTCTCTATGATGTCATCCACAGGGTATGTATCCAGCAGTGCGTCTCCCGGGGCGGAACCAATGCTGCTTCTCGGCATGGATGGGATGGTGCTATCCAATGCTGGATGATCATCCGCTTCCTGCCGCCGCTGCTGAGACCCCCTTTCCTGGCTAAGTGAGTCGATCTGCTGCTGCTGCTGGAATTTGAGTTCCAAGTCCGCGTGCCTTGCTTCTAGGCCTTGAAGGCGTTCCGCGTCCTGCTTCCTCTGCTCCTGCTCCAGCTTCCTCTTCTTCTCCTCCTCCATCTTCTTTCTTGCACGGGTCCTGTAGTCGTCGTTCCATTCCGAAAAGCCCTCATACCAGGGAATAACGCCCTTGCCTCGTGTTCTTCCCGGGTGTTCAGGATTTCCCAGGGCGCGCGTAAGCTCGTCGTTCTCTCTGTTGGGCGTGAACACCCCCTTTTGAGCATCTTCTATTGCGTCAAGTAACTTTTGTTCTGCTCCTTTTAGACTTGCCTTCTTTGAAACTAGGCCTGTCTTCAGGTCCAACGCCCCCCCCATGCGCATAGAACCAAGTTCTGCACCTGGGGGGGGGGGGGCAGCTCCTAGTAACCGGAGTGACCCCTGCATCCTCCATCTCTTGCTCAGACTTATCCCACTTAGGCATTGCCACCGCGTAGCCACCTGGACCCAGCCTATGGAATTGCGTCTTTTTTGCGGCATTGGCCTTGTTTTTTCTCAACCGTTCCTTAGATAATTCTGATTCCTTGAATTTCACGAAAGCGGGCTAGTGTTCTCTTTGCTTCTCCAGTGTTCCCTTGAATTCTGGAGTCTTCCTTTCTGCAGTGAGGTAGTTGGCCCATACAGTTTTCTTGTGGGTGTTGAATGCAATTGCCATCTTCTTAAGAGCAGCGTCCTTGACTTTCTGCACATCTGCATCAGTGAAATAATCTGGTAGGGTGAAATGTTCCATCAGAGATTCCCAAAGCTTTTGTTTTGCTCTGTCGTCGACCCAAGTAACATCTGGGCGTTTAGTTTTTGGCTCTTTCCATTCTTGAATGGAGATCGGGAGTTGGTCCTTCACAAGAACTCCGCACTGACGAACGAACTTGTTCGCAATGTTCTTAGGCGTGAGGGGTTCGCCACTAGCTTTGATGGAATCGATGTTGTACTTTACACCCTCCTTCAACTTTTTGCCCGGGCCGCGCTTTGTCCTGCTCTCTGTAGAAGCAGATTTGCTCGATCCGGAGGGCTGAAAGAAGAAAGATCGATTCGTTAATATATCTTCAAATAAAAATAGATGTGATGATCACTAGATGCCTGCTTATATAAATATACCTCGCCGGTAGTCTTTGTTATTTCAAGGTCAACATTGTATTCGTCATCAGAATCATTGTCTGCGTCATCATAATCATAATCATAATCATAGTTCATGACTTCATCAGCTCGGTTGTCGAGATCGAATATCTTATCATCACCCTCCCCGGTATTGTTCAGATATTGGGAGCCGTCATTTGCTTCATTCAGATCATCTGGCCTGTTAGGGCTGCGTATGATCTCGTACAGGGCCTCTTCTCCCTCTCTGCCGGTATTGTCCGCCATAGCTTTTATTTAACTAATACAGAAGAAATATAAAACAATTTAGTATTCAAATTACAATGCATGGATGCAATCAATAAGGAAAAACTGAATCATATAGTACATAATATGCATCGTCTCGAATAATATATAATCTCGAATACATCGTCTCGAATAATATATAATCTCGAATACATCACTGGCTAGGTAGCTAATAAAGATCGAATACTATAGAAGAATCTAGGCCACTTGCGGTTCCTGGGGCGCGGGCGGTGGACACCCAAAGACAAGGAACCATCACAGGATCATATCTCTGGTCATCTGCCCAAAGAACCTGCCAGGTGTTGGAGAACCTGACGTCCATAGCAGCCATGTAGCGATGGACGTGCTCGTCCTCCTCTCTGACACGACGACGCACCACCTCCGGCGGGGCCGGCTCCCTCTGCACCGAATGTGGCCCACGCGAACGCCACCAAAGGAGATCAGGGTCGATGACGGGACCCGAGGCCGGGTCCCTCACCAAGCGACGCGCCCCTCTAGGTAGCACCTCCCAGTGCCAGCCCGGCAGAGCCCAGTCCCGGACATGGGTCAGCCGGACGTCGTGGCGAATAGGTCGACGGCGAGGATGCGGGTCGGGCATCGTTGAGAACAAATACTATATGCCCGCAAAAAGTAACATTTTTTAAATGATTGGATTGTGATAACTAAAATTCTATATGCAAATTCTAACAATTTGACATTAATCTAATTCATCTAGCTAAAACTAACTCTAAAATTTCTAACATTTCTATATATGTAACTAACATTTCTAATATTTCTATAACTTAAAAACAGAAAAATTGCTAACATTTCTATAAATATTTCTATAACTAAAAAACAGAAAAATTGCTAACATTTCTATAACAATGTGTGTGTGTGTGTGTGTGTGTGTGGACATGGCGGCCGGGGCAGGAGCTCACCGACGATGCGCGGTGACGGGGGGCGGCGACGGGGACGGAGACGGGCGGTGACAACGGGGATGGGGACGG
>NC_057799.1:195785262-195855217 GCF_018294505.1 Triticum aestivum
GCGGGGCGCGGCGACGGGGCGCGGCGGACGGCGACGGACGGCGACGGGGACGGTGACGGACGGCGACGGGGACGGCGACGGACGGTGACGAGGGGCGGTGGCGAGGGCCGGCGGCGAGGGGCAGAGGAGAAAGAAGCAGAGGGAGAGATGAGAAACTGATTTTTTTTGAAGTGTTTTCTTATATAGAACAACCTTTAGTACCGGTTGAAGCCACCAACCGGTACTAAAGGTCTGTTTTGGCCAGGCCAAGCGGCGGGAAGCGCACACCCTTCAGTACCGGGTGGTGGCTCCAACCGGTACTAAAGACCCCCGCTTTAGTACCGGTTTGAGCCACCACCCGGTACTAAAGGGGGTGCGCTCGCGCAGGTGCGGTGCGTCATGTTTTGTCCCACCTCGCTAGCCGAGGGGCGTCCGCACTAGTTTATAAGACCCAGTGCGGTAGCTCTCTCGAGCTCCTCTCCAAAGCAGGCCTACTGGGCCTAAATGTTCTGTGCTGCCCTGTGGGCCTACTGGGCCTTTGCGGGCCTGCATCCTGGCCCAACAACAGGTTGGGTTTCTAGTCGTATGCAGGCCGCTGTGGCGTAGTAGGCGGGCTTTTTTATTTTTCTTATTTTTTTTCTTTATTTATTTTTGAGTTGTTTTTTGCTATATTTAGAGTTTCTTTGTGAATATTTTTGCTTTAGCTACAAAAAATTACAAACTTTCTATTAGTGCCGGTAGTTTACAAATTTGAATAGTTTACATTTTGAATTATTTGAAATTTGTGTGAATCACTAGTTTGTGAATAACTTAACTTTGAAAATAGATTTTTCAGTGATTCTTTTTTCTTATGTTTAATATTAGTGTGTTTTATCATTATATTCAATTTGGTAATGCTTAGGTTATTTAAAAAATGAAGTGCCTTTGTAACGGATGAGTTTTCGTCCGAAACCCTGATACTTCGAAAGAGATTGTCCATTTTGTACACGAAGTTCATCCAGTTTTTGCGGTAACCCTCTCTACTTTTTTGCACATGCTATGTGGGTGAAATTATGATACCATGCCAACTTTCAACCTTTTCTGAGTTCATTTGAAATGCTTTTCAATTTCAGGGTCATTTAGCTGAAAAAATCAGTAAATGCATGAAAGAATTTGTTTGCACATAAAATTTCTTCGCGTTTCAAATGCCAAAACACATAACGACCCTAACTATTACAGAGATTCCCTCCTGGGTGTGAAACACGGAAGAAAGTGATGATAGTGAAGCCGATCACATCCCAGATCTTTGGGTGTGAAACTTTTTCTTCGCGTGTGTCCCTTCGCGCCGTAGCCATGGAAAATCTTCATCATTTAACTGGATGCTCGGGTCAATATTCACTGTGAATGGAGCAATTTCATCAAACTTTTCATAATCTTCTGACATGTCTGTCTTGTCATCCACTCCCACGATGTTTCTCTTCCCAGAAAGAACTATGTGGCGCTTTGGCTCATCGTATGATGCATTAGCTTCCTTATCTTTTCTTTTTCTCGGCTTGGTAGACATATCCTGCACATAGAAAACCTGTGCCACATCATTAGCTAGGACGAATGGTCCGTCTACATACGCAAGATTGTTGAGATCCACTGTTGTCATTCCATACTGCGGGTCTTCCGTTACCCCGCCTCGTGTCATATTGACCCATTTGCACCAAAACAAAGGGACCTTCAAACCACGTCCATAGTCAAGTTCCCATATCTCCTCTATGTAACCATAATATGTTTCCTTTCCCGTCTTGGTTGTTGCATCAAAGCGGACACCACTGTTTTGGTTGGTGCTCTTCTTATCTTGGGCGATCGTGTAAAATGCATTACCATTTATCTCGTACCCTTTGAAAGTAATTATATTCGAAGATGGTAACTGGGATAGCGAGTATATGTCATCTTCAATAGAGGCGTCATGCATGGTACGTGTCTACAACCAGCCGGCGAAACTCCTGGTTTGTTCATGTGTAATCCAGTCATCAAACCGCTCCGGGTGTTTGGAGCGTAGAAAATTCTTGTGTTCGTCCATATACGGAGCCACCAAGGCAGAATTCTGTAAAACTGTGTAGTGTGGTTCAGTGAGAGAATGTCCGTCCATACATATTTTTTGATTCCCTCCTAGCGTGCCTTTTCCATCCTGTCTGCCCTTATGCCGCGATTCAGGAACACCAATCGGATTAGGGATAATTAGATTTATGCCCCTAGTTGTGTCCCACTCATCTGTTTTACCCTTAATTCCCAAAAGTCACTGGTTCTGTCCAAGTCACTTTGCTCCTATTATGCTTTTTCCCTTTGACCGTTTGACCATCAGTTTGAAAACTTCATAACTAATTCATACTAAATCAGAAAATGCAAATAAGATACCGAAATGTTCAGAAAAACATCACCTATATGTCAGTGTCATTTGCATTCATGAAAAAAGTGTTGGAAAGTGCCCATCCGAGTTTTAGCTCTTATGCTACCACCATGAATAGTAAAATCTAAAAAAGTTCAAAAAATTGAAAAAAAAATTGGTGGCAAAGAATCACAAATGTTTTAAGTGCCTGCCAAGTTTCATTAGGGAATAACATTCGTGGGTGCCGTGGCAAAAGAAACAATCAGCACTCCAAAATAGATTTTTTTTGCCACGACTTCCACGAATGTCGTTCCCTAATGAAACTTGGAAAGCACTTAGAACATTTGTTGTTCTTCGCCACCATATTTTTTTTGAATTTTTTTGAATTTTTTTGAGTTCACTATTCATGGTGGTATCAAAAGAGCTAAAACTCGGATGTGCACTTTCCAACACTTTTTTCATGAATGAAAATGACACTGACATATAGGTGATGTTTTTCTGAACATTTTGGTATCTTATTTGCATTTTTATGATTCAGTATGAATTAGTTATGAAGTTTTCAAATTGACGGTCAAACGGTCAAAGGGCAAAAGCATAAGAGGAGCAAAGTGACTCGGACAGAGCCGGTGACTTTTGGGAATTAGGGGTAAAACAGACGAGTGGGACACAACTAGGGGCATGAATCTAATTATCCCATCGGATTAAGGTCAGGAATAAGGTCAATACAAAACTCAATGACCTCCTCATTTTCATGGCCCTTGGAGATGCTTCCTTCTGGCCTAGCACGGTTATGAACATATTTCTTTAAGACTCCCATGAACCTCTCAAAGGGGAACATATTGTGTAGAAATACAGGACCCAAAACGTTAATCTCTTCGCATAGGTGAACTAGGACGTGCGTCATGATGTTGAAGAAGGATGGTGGGAACACCAACTCGAAACTGACAAGACATTGCACCAAATCATTCTCTAACCTTGGTATGATTTCTGGATCAATTACCTTCTGAGAGATTGCATTGAGGAATGCACATAGCTTCACAATGGCTAATCGAACGTTATCCGGTAGAAGCCCCCTCAATGCAACCGGAAGCAGTTGCGTCATAATCACGTGGCATTCATGAGACTTTAGGTTCTGGAACTTTTTCTCTGCCATGTTTATTATTCCCTTTATATTCGACGAGAAGCTAGACGGTACCTTAATACTGAGTAGGCATTCAAAGAAGATTTCCTTCTCTTCTTTGGTAAGAGCGTAGCTGGCATGACCCTGATGTATGCCGTCTTTTCCATGCATACGTTGCTGGTCCTCCCGTGCCTCAGGTGTATCTTTTGTCTTCCCATACACGCCCAAGAAGCCAAGCAGGGTCACGCAAAGATTCTTTGTCACGTGCATCACGTCGATTGCAGAGCGGACCTCTAGGTCTTTCCAATAGGGCAGGTCCCAAAATATAGATTTCTTCTTCCACATGGGTGCGCGTCCGTCAGCGTCATTCGGAACAGGTTGTCCGCCAGGACCCTTTCCAAACACTACCTTCAAATCCTTGACCTTATCATGTACATCAGCACCAGTACGGTGGCGAGGCTTCGTCCGGTGATCCGCCTCACCTTTGAAATGCTTGCCTTTCTTTCTTACGGGATGCCTACTCGGAAGAAATCGACCATGTCCCAGGTACACATTCTTCCTACAATTGTCCAAATATATACTGTCGGTATCATCCAAACAGTGCGTGCATGCGCGGTATCCCTTGTTTGTCTGTCCTGAAAGGTTACTGAGAGCAGGCCAATCATTGATGGTCACGAACAGCTAGGCCTTTAGGTCAAATTCTTCCCCCATGTGCTCATCCCACGCACGTACACCTGTTCCATTCCACAGCTGTAAGAGTTCTTCAACTAATGGCCTTAGGTACACATCAATGTCGTTGCCGGGTTACTTAGGGCCTTGGATGAGCACTGGCATCATAATGAACTTCCGCTTCATGCACAACCAAGGAGGAAGGTTATACAAACATAGAGACACAGGCCAGGTGCTATAGTTGCTGCTCTGCTCCCCAAAAGGGTTAATGCCATCTGCGCTTAGACCAAACCATACGTTCCGTGCGTCATCTGCAAACTCCTTCCCGTACTTTCTCTCGATTTTTCTCCACTGCGACCCGTCAACAGGTACTCTCAACTTTCCGTCTTTCTTACAGTCTTCTCTGTGCCATCGCATCGCCTTGGCATGCTCTTTGTTTTGGAACAAACGTTTCAACCGTGGTATTATAGGAGCATACCACATCACCTTGGCAGGAATCTTCTTCCTGGAGCGCTCGCCCTCGACATCACTAGGGTCATCGCGCCTGATCTTATAGCGCAATGCACCGCATACCGGGCAAGCGTTCAAATCCTCATACTCACCGCGGTAGAGGATGCAGTCATTAGGGCATGCATGTATCTTCTGCACCTCTAATCCTAGAGGGCAGACAACCTTCTTTGCTTCGTACGTACTGTCGGGCAATTCGTTGTCCTTTGGAAGCATATTCTTTATCATTACCAGCAACTTTACAAATCCCTTGTAAGATACACCATTCTCTGCCTTCCATTGCAGCAATTCCAGTGTGGTGCCCAACTTTTTCTTGTCAGCTTCGCAATTCGGGTACAACAATTTCTTGTGATCCTCTAACATGCGCTGCAACTTCTTCTTCTCCAAATCACTTGCGCAGTTTCTCTTGACATCGACAATGGCCTGACCTAGATCATCAGCGGGCTCATCTGATGCCTCTTCTTCAGCTTCTTCCCGCATTGCTGGCTCAGCTTCTTCCCCCATTGTTGTATCATCGTATTCAGGGAACCCATGGCCAGGATAGCTGTCGTCTTCCTCTTCTTCTTCATTGTCTTCCATCATAACCCCTCTTTCTCCGTCCTTGGTCCAAACATTATAGTGGGGCATGAAACCGGACTTAAACAGGTGGACGTGAATGGTTCTTGACGTAGAGTAATTGTGATCATTCTTACAGACTAAACATGGACAAGGCATAAAACCATCCGCCCGCTTGTTTGCCTCAGCCGCAAGCAGAAAAGTTTGCACGCCATTAATGAACTCGGGAGAGCATCGGTCATCGTACATCCATTGTTGGCTCATCTTCATTACACAACACCGAAAAGACCAAATTAATACAAGTTCATACAAGCCTTAAATGCAAGAAACAAATAACTCTCTAACTAAAGCATTTAAATGCAACAACAAATGCGATCAAGATCGCAACTAAGGTAACAATTGATCCAACAGCATAATGATACCAAGCCTCACTATCAATGGCATATTTTCTAATCTTTCTAATCTTCAAGCGCATTTTCTCCATCTTGATCTTGTGATCGTCGACGACATCGGCAACATGCAAGTCCAATTCCATCTTCTCGCCCTCAATTCTTTTCAATTTTTCTTTCAAATACTCGTTTTCTCTTTCAACTAAATGTAACCTCTCGACAATAGGGTCGGTTGGATTCTGGTTCACAAACCTCCTAGACAAAAATATCTATGTCAACTTGATGGGCATAATTTGTCATAAACACGAAATGCAACAACTAGTTTTAAAAGAGAATATTCCACATCCGAATCATAACAAGGACGAGGGCCGACGGGGACGGATATCAAAACCATGGCACTATGTATACCAAACAACGTACGGGTAAGATAACTATACGAGTAACTATATATCCAAATCACACAAACATCAATATGGTAATGTAAAACATTCACGAACAAGAGGCTCACCACAAGGTGGTGCCGGCGACGGAACGGTGTGGGCGATCGACTGTGGTTACGACGGAGATTTAGAAGGCACTAAGTAAACCACACCTACATATGCAAACTAAGTGTTATTTTTGACCTCAAATTGCATATAAATCAAATACTAGCACATATATTTCCTCCCAAATTACTAAACTCATAAATTAATCACTATACAGAGCATTGCAAGAGCTAATCTAGCAATGAGAGATGAAAGGACAAAGTTGCTAACCTTTGTGATCATTTGAATGGATGGGGGCCTTCAAATCTTGACAAATTTTTGGGCAAAATGTGTGATGAGCTCGAGAGGAAGAGGGGAAGAACAGAGAGGAGAGGGGAAAGGGGAAGAACAGAGCGAGCTCAGGTGGACGAAGGGTTTATGTAGGACGACCTTTAGCACTGGTTCGTGCCACGAACCGGTACTAAAGGTGCTGGAGGGGCCCCGGACTGACAACATCCTGCCACCACTCACTTTAGTACCGGTCCGTGGCACGAACCGGTGCTAAAGTTCGGCCACGAACCGGTACTAATGAAAGCGGCCGGCTAGCCGTTGGAACCGGCACTAATGCAGACATTAGTGCCGGCTCAAAAGCAAACCGGCACTAATGTGCTTGACATTTGACCCTTTTTCTACTAGTGATATCTCACGTCGATCATCCCTCCACTCTCTTCTCGTGGATCGCTCCCTCTATATATGATATATCCATGACTCTGTTTCACACACATTGCATATGTTACGTTTTTTGTTTGAGATATCATCGACACATTGCCTCTGTTTTGCACAAACCATCTCTCTCACACCCACCCACGTACGTACCTGCACCTAAAGAAGAGGTGCATGCATGACGCACATACTCACGTCTCGTTCCCGGCCACACCTGCGCGGGTACAAGGTGGAGTTCATTTCTGTACGAAAAGGCAGCCCACGTGATAATTTGATGTGTGTAGCGGTTGTTTACTCGAAGGAGGGTCGTATACCACGCGTAGACAGAACAAAGTTCGACTTGACACTTTAGTATTAAATAAAGTTATATTCCTCAATGGCACGTACAGAATATAAAATGATTGTCATCGGGAAAAAAGAAAAATCCGCTCCACTATATACAATGGAGCCTACCTGCTGGAGTTTCTCTCTCGTCACACCATCTCACACAAGGCGGCGGCGGCCTCTCTCTCTCACCGTTGGTCACTGATCCGGCTGCATCCCGTCCACCGGCGGAAAGGGAGGATGTGCATCATTTCTTCGTTCGACGGCACTAAGGCAGCACGTCCCGATCTGCGGTACCCGTCGTTCTCTCTGACCAAGCTCCGGCGCGGTAGGGCCTTCGACACTTGCTTGCTGCCGTAGTATGGGCAGATCCCGGCCGCCGGCGCCCTCCTAGTTACACCCCGACGACCGTCAGGTACAGCTTCCTCCGGCCTTGCTCCAATGCCCATCTTCCCATGTTGCTGCATGTGGAAAATCCTGCATGTGGATCTTCTTTAGTTGTTTGCTTAAAACGTATCTCGGCCGGTGTACTTTCCATCTTGCAATCTCGTCCTCAAACCGTTTTTGATAAACCACCATGCTTCTATCTTTCCCTTATTGCATGTAATATGCTTCTTTTTTGTCGGCGTGTGTGTCTTCAACTCATGTTATTGGGCAGTAATTGTTTCCTTTCTACCTCCTTTTGCAAATAGGGCTATCCATTTCACCTCATTGCTATTGCGACCTTTTGGTGAACTACACAAATCACTTTTTTTATTAAGAGTGTTTTGTGCAGTTCCGCCAAATTGTCACACGGGCAATATTTTTACATTTCTGTGGGACTGCAGAAAGGGAGATTGGTTCTGCTATCCTCCTCGTCCAACTCCATGCCTAATCTTCTCCAACAAGTAGTTAGTCCTAAAGAGAGATCGCAGAGGTGATCGGCTTCTATTTGTGTGTGTTATGTTTCATCATCTAGTTCCACTATTATTGTAATCACACTGACTGAATATCTTTGCAAACAGGGATGATCAACTCGATTTGAGTGGAGCTGCACAAAATGATCGGATTGTGATGTCCTCCATACACCTCTTTTTTGGCTACAGAGCTGGGTGAAACTAGCTGCCAACCAGTGAACACTGTGCCCAGGAAATGGAGCCATGCCTACGAACAACATCGATCAATTATATATTTTTCTTTATTTGTACACCTTCTCACAACTTTGTCTTCAGTTGTGATGTGAATATTGGCGTTGATCTACTAACCATTGAGATGCATTAGCAGCCATGGTAGTTTCATTTGTATTTGATGGAATGTTGTAACAAGACAATCTTGAGGCAAGAGGACACATGAATCCTAAGTTGAAACCTTTTTTTTCCTGCGGGAACCAAAGTTTGAAACCTTCATAGCATCACACTACAATTTCATTATGCTGGAAAATTATGCGTACATCTAAACAAATCCCGAAGGATTGATAGCAATGCCAGAAAAAATTCAACTCATTTCGCCGACATGTGGGACATCCTTCATCCGACTCCACCTGCCATGCAGCAATATTGAGTGCACAACTGCAGGGAAAGATTCACACCGGTCATTGCATCGCAGTAATAATGACTAGTGAGCAGTCAAATCACAGAGCCCCACCTTCACCACAGTAAGTTGCTCGGACGAAGCAACCATCATTTCTCTCATCGCTGAATCCGCTGGTACTCCAATATTCCCAGAGTAATAAGTTGCTCGGGCGAAGCAACCATCACTTCACCGTTCCCACAGTAAGTACTACCTCCTTTTTTATTCTAGAAACAACCACACGTGAATATTGGATGGTATCAGCACAACAACTGAATCAAAAATCGAAACCAACCAATGAAGTACTACTAATGGTGAGCGTTTGCTAGTATCATGTACTCCGTCTGTCCATGTATATATGGCTTAATGCATTTTCCGAGACTAACTTCAGCCCTATTTGGATCCATGGGTTAGAGTTAGTTTGAGCTAGTTGGGGCTCAAATAGCCCTAAAGTATCCAAACATGAGGGTTCAATTGGAGCAAGTTGCACCAAACCCACCAAAAAAAACTATCCCACCCAAGAGGTGCTAATTGGAGATAGTGCATAATTGGTTTGCTGCCAACATTTGGCATTGCCAATATTTGGCAAGCCAACATTTGTCAAAATCAGAAGTTGCCAACATTTGGCAACTTTTTGTGAGTTTGACAATGAAAATTGGCAAGCAACCAATCTCTAGCGAAAATTTGGCACCTGCCAAAATTTGGCATGACAACTTTTGGCATCAAACCAATTATGCTAATAGTTCTCATAGAGCCCACTGAAAAATCACTTTTCTCTCTCTATCTTGCCAGCCAGGTGGTGCTAAGGCTGGTCGTAATGGTAGTATCATAGCTAGTATCATGCATGCCAACTCGGCAATTTTGATGAGGTGTTACAGAATGAAATGAAGAAAGAGAGGGTTGAGTATCATATCATAATACCGTATCATAATAAATGCTATGCTACTATGTGTCATGCATGGCAATAAATAGAGTGCTACATGATACTAATATATGACACTATGCATTAGGAAGGTAGTATCATAGTATCATATGCATGATACTAGTATATGATACTCCCCATTACAACCAGCCTAATTGGAGCTAGTTATCATGGGGCCCACTGAAAAATCACTTTTCTCTCTCCATCAAGTGCATTTATTGTCAATCTAACCCTGTCATCCAAACACCTCTTTGGCTAGAGTTAGTTCAGGGTTAGTCTAACCTCTAGCTAAGTTAGAGTATCCAAACAGGAGCAGTATAGGACATGCAAGTTGCTCAAAGCATACCGTCAAATTCGTACATGAAAGGATCTTTTTTGAAAACGGAACGTTAAAAGGATCTTCGAATGATATAATTTTCAAATTATATAAAATCTTATCAATAGTCAAAGGCAACCTCGAAGAATACATTAGGCCCTATATAAAATATTATCAATAGTCAAAACCAAGTGTTACTACTACACCAAACAAGTTCAAAACAAGAAACTGGACCCACTCAGGGCACGTCACGCCTATCTCGTTTGGCCCGTTGGTTAAAGCGCTTCCTTTTCTTGGCATAACAATAGAGTACAGTAAAAATTTTAGAATGCTCTTGGCATGTCGCTAACATGTGATGAGTTAACCGACCTCAATAGATGGCAAAAATGCCAGCCCAGCGCACTTTGAGAGAGACGAGGAGCAAGAAGCGATACGGGCTGGTGGATTACTAGAGCTAGGTGTCGCACCAAGGCCAAGAAATATGATGATAGCGTGGGTTGGTCATGTATGATGTAACTACACTGGGCTGCCGTGTTTCGGTCTCTTCTGGTCTACTGTGGAGAAGTTTGGGTAGATTTTATATCGCCGAATAAAAATATTAAAGAGTCCAGACGCTCCACCGTGAGGTTTCTTGCTCCTTCTTGGTCGTCGGAAAGTGCTCTTCTAAGTTTTGCTGACACGTGGGACATCCAGCATCCAGGTCCATGTGTCATGCAAGAAAATGGAGTTAAGTATAGTAGGAGAGACTCACCAATGGTCATGAACGTAGGTGGAGTACGTGCACGAATAACCCATAAAAAAGGAATACGAGCACAAAGAGAAGAGGTGCAGGCACCGACGCAGGTACTCTTTGCTTCTTTCCCTAATACTCACGCGCGGGTACATGGTGAGCTCATTTCTGTACGAAGAGGCAGCTCACCAGATAATTTGGCTAGTGTAGTAGTTGTTCATGGGAACCACGCGTGGAAGAATCAAAGTTCGATCATGAGGCGGTGGCGCGTTTTTTATAAATTAAGTTATTCTATTCGATGGCACATACACAACGTTATTTTCTCAATGGAACGTGAATCGTGCACGCACTGAATGACGGAGCACGGGATGGTAGCCATGTATGCCAACGTGGTAGTCAATTATTTTGCCAGAGTCACCTATCACACCCTTTCGATGCCACGTCAATGTACCCACTAAAACAAGTTAGACTTGTTCGGTTCAACCGCCTCCCTAGGTGTTTGGAGAGGAATTGGCCGTCGTCAAGTGGTTCTATAGGTGGGCAGGCGACAAAAATAGGGGAAAACGCGCGAACCAGCTGGACGAGAGATTTAGTTGATTTTATATGGCTGAATAATATAAAATATTATGAGTGCAGACGCTCCACCGCGAGGTTCCTTGCTCCTTCTTGGTAATCGGGAATCTATGTTCTTCCACTCTTTTTTACGTGAGCTTTGTTCATCCTTTTGCCAACACGCGGGACATCTAGCATCAAGGTGCACGTGTCATGCAATAAAATGGAGATAAGCAGTGCGTAAGTGAGTCGTGCACTTTGATGGCACCTAGTACTATGCAATATTTTTTCTCCTCGATGGCACGTGAATAGTGCACGTACTCAATGACGGAGCACGTGATGGCAGCCATGGACATGGCCGGCCCTTTTTGGAGAGATTACTAAATAACTTTGATGTGTCCCGTCAACTCGCAGAATGACGAGAAGCTTGCTTACTACGCCTTCTCCCTCGCCAACGCGTGCGTGGTGGCTCGCAGCACAAGGAGAAACATTTGCTTACAAGCGATGGACGTGCAACAGTTCATTTGGTGTCAGATTGGCAGAAGTAGTACTACTGTGGTACCATCATTATTCTTCAACTTCCGGAAGAGGCGAAGAGCCAAGCGCAAGGTCACCTACTAACCTAGTACAGTATACTATAGCCAAAGCTGGTCCAACTTTTTAGAGCAAGGTTAATTAATATAGGTGGCTCTTGTAGTGGCACATCATTTAGAGCAAGTACTCTCTTCGTAGGAACTTAAAACGGATGAATAGGAAAATTGTGAGGGGTGTGTCTCCAACAGTGTTCCTCGGCTCGCACCTAGCATCACAGTGGTCGAACTTGGAGTCATTCATCTGGTACACGTGGCATCTTAGATCTGGACACAAGGTGACGTACACCGTGAAAGTCCACGGTCAAGGGGGTCAGGGCAGACATGACCCCTCCCTGCGTCTGCCATTTGAAGCGGCGCGCCGGCCCAGGGCACCGCCCGTTGCACTCCCAGCTATACCCACCTCCTCACCGCATTCAAAAACCTACATTTAAACCCACGTGGAAGGCGGGAAACCAGGTCCAGCCACACACGTCTATTCAGGAGCAAGACGCTGGCCAAGCTCCTTCTTCCACCATTTTGTCCACTCTTTCGGTGGCATCCGATGAGCAGGAAGAGCAGTTCTCCAGCATAAAAGCCATCTGCTGGCCCGCCGAGCCCGGCAGTTACGAGCGAGGCAGCTCGCTGCTCCACCTACCTCGCCTAGCCCGTCGGAGGCACTTTCTACACTAAGCCAGGGCGTAGTTCCACAGCTGGCCGCTCCAATATAGCTCGAGGAAGAGTGCTGACTTGCTCCACGCCGGCTTGACGGGGAGCACGGCGGCACGGGCGTCGTCGTCGCCCTCGACGCCGTTGCGTCGTACAACGCCTCCAGTGTCTGCAACTGCACCATCCGCCGTCGACGCGCACGTAGCTGTGCCATGCAGGCAGAGAAAGAAGCCGCCACGGATGTCGACGAGGTGATGTGGCTACGTGGATGTCAACAAGGTTATGGCCAGCACGGCCCCGCCCGCCGCCATCATCGAGGAGAAGTAGAACACGGGAGGCCGCCACCGATTGTATCCCATGAAGGACACCGTCGAGGCGACGCCGGCGAATACAGCCGGTGTCTTGCACGATTCTTCTTCAGCCGGATGCTGGAGGAGGACAAAGAGATCGAGCAGCGACCATTTAGATTAGGTATATTAATTCTACCAGGATGGATGTAATGGGAGTATCTTAAGTAGTATCATGCATGCCAACTATAGTCGGCAAATTTGATGAGGTGGCGTAGACTTAAATGAAGAAAGAGAGGGTTGAGTATCATATCATGATATCGTATGGAATTAAGTTACTCCCACTTTGGTTAGTCTTAGTCCTTGTTCGGTTCAACATCCTCCCAAGGGGTTTGGAGAGGAATGCAGGGGAATTTGGCCTGTACATGATTCAATCCCCCACAATCCCTATTAATCTATGTATATTGTGGGCATGCTATTTTACCTCTCATTTTGCCACACTGCAACCAGTGTGAGTGTCTGCATGTAGTACACCATCCTCTAATTTGGTGGAGGAACACACTGAAATATTTTTGGAGTTTTTGGTTTTCTTGAACAAGCAAAAAAAAGGGAAAAGCAAAAACAAGAAAAACTATTTACATGGGAAAGCTCCCAACAAGCACAAGAAGAACAAGGAAATCTTTTTGGGTTTTCTTTTTAATATTACTACTAAGCATGCATAGAAAGTAAATTAACTACAACTAAATTTTTTTGTTTAATTTTCTAAAGTTTTTCAAACACACAAGAAGGAAGCAAGAAAATGAATCTAAACATGGATGATACAATGAAAAAGTGTGAACACCGACTAACGGAATAAGTGAACATGAATGTAATGTCGGTGGGAAACACGTACTCCCCCGAGCCTAGGCTTTTGGCCTAACTTGGTAGTCGATCAGTAGCCTGGATGGTAGTAGGGGTACTGAGGAGCGGGCATCCACTCATCCCACTGCCGAGGCTCCTCCTCTACCTTTGTAGCAGCCTGAGCGTTTTGGTAGGCGACGATGTCTGCAGGCATGATCCTATATCCGCCCTGGCAACAGAATCAAACAAAGCAGGAGCAGGCAACAGAATAATATCTCAAGTTTCAATGCTAAAAACCAGGTTATAAGGAATAGAGATGTCAGGGTAATCTTTTGCAATAAAATGGTGGTGTTCCAAGGCTGCGCGGTCTAGGTAAACCTTGGTCAGAGGGTAATCATGATGGCGTATCTCAACATTAAAGTGAGCTGCCAAACGAGTAGCGAAAATCCCACCATGTACTTTACCCTTGGACTTATTAATGTCGAGGCGACGAGCCAAAATATCTCCCAAGCTATAAGTGTTGTCGCCCTCTAGTGCACGACGTAAAACAGCAAGGTCTGGTGAACTGAGTGCACCCACCTTCTCTCTACCAAGCAAGCATTTTGCAATGAAAAGAGCAAAGTAATGAACAACAGGAAAATGCAAGCCAGCGGCGGTGATAGCTGACACCCCTCTCTCATCTCCCACTGTCAAGGTGCGATAATAGGTCTCAAACTCCGCCGGCCTAGGCTTGGCTAAGCTCCCATCAGAAGGGGTCATGCATATGTTAAAAAATTTAGTAAGTGGTATCTGATGGTTTTTAGCATATAAAACAAAACTCACTTCAGGAGGATTATTCCTAGGAAGGAAAGTAAAACTTTGAACAAAGATGTTTGTGAGGATTTGATGCTGTTCACACTCATCTGTGATGAAGTCGGTGAGGCCGGCATTAGCAGCATAATGTGTGAACTCCTGAAGGATTCCAACCTCTTCCAGGAACGGGGTGTGCGGCCATTCACGCGGCCTTACTTCCGCCAACCTCCGAGGATGGTGATCACTATCGGATGACTCCCCAATAACACCCTTGGAGCTCTTCTTAGAGCCAAACTTCCTAAAGATATTCATGGTTTTCCTATGAACAAAAATTCTGAAATTTATTAGCCCACAAAATTTTCTCAACAAAAATTCACAAAAATGATACCAACTACTCATAGGGATACATAGAGGCCATAGCAAGCATTCAAACTACTTAGAACTCTAAGAATTCAATATGCAAGCTCATCTATAGCAGCACCAAGAGTAGCTAAGTATTAAAAATATAAACCACTAAAACAAAAACTAATTGGACAAACGGTGGAGTCACATACCAAGCAACAATCCCCCAAAATAGTTTCGGAAATGGAGCTTTGAGCAAAGAGATCGAAATCCGCGGGTTTGAGAGCAAGAACATGGGAGAGAGAGAGCAATGGAGAATTTTTTCTGGAGGTAAGTGATGATGTGGTGTGAACAGATAAGTGAGGGGCCCACAACCCACCAGGGCACGCCTGGGGGTCCTGGCGCGCCCAGGTGGGTTGTGCCCACCTGGTGCACCTCCCTCTGATATTATTTGCACCAGAAATTCAGAAATATTCAGAAAAAATCGTATTAAATTTTCAGGGCATTCTGAGAACTTTTATTTTTGGGTCATTTTTATTGCACGGGAAATTCAGAAAACAGACAAAACATGGCATTATATTTTATTTAACTAATAAAAACAGAAAATAAAAAGTAGGGACAGAAGGTAGTGCTTACTAAATTCATCAACTTCATACCTCCTCAAAAATGATCCATTAATAAGGTTGATCATGTCTTATTAACAACCACTTTCGATTAGCATGAAACCGAAGAACTTTCGTAAATCACTAATTTACCTCAATGGGGATATGAATGTCCCCAAGAATAAGCATTTCATATTTCTTTTTGACAGTAGGTAGAGGTATTTGAAAACTTCCAATAGCGATTGTCGGAGATTTTTCAATAACATTAATACCATTCACTTGGAATTGTTTCTTCGGAAAGTGCACCGTATGTTCATTACCATTGATATTTAAAGTTACCTTGCTTTATTGCAATCAATAACAGCCCCTGCAGTATTCAAGAAGGGTCTACCAAGGATAATCGACATGTTGTCGTCCTCAGGCATCTCAAGTATAACAAAGTCAGTCAAAATAGTAACATTAGCAATAACAACGGGCACATCCTCACAAATACCGATAGGTATGGCAGTTGATTTGTCAGCCATTTGCAAAGATATTTTAGTAGGTGTGAGTTTATTCAAATCAAGTCTTTTATATAAAGAGAAAGGCATAACACTAACACCAGCTCCTAAATCACACTAAGCAGTTTTCACATAATTCTTTTTGATAGAGCAAAGTATAGTTGGTATTCCAGGATCTCCAAGTTTTTTAGGTAATCCATCTTTAAAAGTATAGTTAGCTAGCATAGTGGAGATTCCAGCTTCCGGTATTTTTCTCTTATTTGTGATGATGTCTTTCATATACTTTGCAAAGGAGGCATTTTCAAGATATCAGTCAGGCGAGTACACAAAAAGACTGGCCTCAGCATTTCAGCAAAGTGTTCAAATTCTTGATCATCTTTCTTTTTAGTTGACTTGGGTGGAAAAGACATAGGTTTTTGAACCCACGGTTATCTTTCTTTACCGTGTTTTCTAGCAATGAAGTCTCTTTTGTCATATCTTTTATTCTTAGGTTGTGGGTTATCAAGATCAACAGGTGGTTCTATCTCAACATCATTATCTGGTTCTTTTTCATTGTTTGGTTTAGTGACATCATGAACCTCATAATTATCTTTTTCATTATCACTAGGTGAGTGTTCATTACCAGACTGAGTTTCAGCATCTGAGATAGAAGTTTCATTATCATTATCCGGAGGTTTTTCTATTTCAAGTTCACTAGAAGTATGCAAAGTCCTATCATTTTTCTTTTTCTTTTTCTTTCTAGAAGGACTAGGTGCATCAGTGTTAACTCTTTGTGAATCTTGTTCAATTCTTTTAGGGTTTCCCTCAGGATAAAGTGGTTCCTGAGTCATTTTACCTCCTGTAGTTGCAACTCTAACAACAAAGTCATGTATATTATTATTCATTTCATCAAGCAATTGTCTTTGAGATTTAGCAACTTGTTCTAACTGAGTTTTAACCATAGAATCATGTTTCCCAACACCTCTAACATCATTTGAGATTCTAAATAACAAGTCACTCAAGCGAGCAATCATATCAGTATTGTATTTCAATTGTTTCATAACATTTGCATTGAAGAGATCTTGTTTTCTAATGTAGTTTTCAAACTCATAAAGGCAATGGCTAGGATGCATATTGTGAGGATTGTCATTATCATTGAACTTCATTAGAGCATTTACCTCTACCAACTTAGGCAGTGGTGGTGTATTAAGCCCATGTATTTCTTCAATAGGAGGTAAATTTTTAACATCCTCCGCTTTAATACCTTTTTCCTTCATAGATTTCTTTGCCTCGTGCATATCTTCAGGACTGAGATATAATATACCCCTCTTCTTCGGAGTGGGTTTAGCTGGTGGTTCAGGAAGAGTCCAATCATCATAATTTTTCAATATGTTATTCAATAATTCTTTAGCTTGCCCAACAGTTCGTTCCCTGAAAACAAAACCAGCACAACTATCTAGGAAGTCCCTAGAAGCATCGGTTAGTCCATTATAGAAGATATCAAGTATTTCATTTTTCTTAAGAGGATGATCAGGCAAAGCATTAAGTAATTGGCAAAGCCTCCCCCAAGCTTGTGGGAGACTCTCTTCTTTAATTTGAACAAAGTTAAATATTTCCTGTAAAGCAGCCTGTTTCTTCTAAGCAGGGAAATATTTTTTAGACAAGTAGTAAATCATATCCTGGGGACTACGCACACAACCAGGAGCAAGAGTATTGTACCAAGCTTTTGCATCACCCTTTAATGAGAACGAAAATAATTTGAGAATAAAGTAATAGCGAGTTTTCTCATCATGAGTAAAAAGGGTGGCTATGTCATTCAACTTAGTAAGATGTGCCACAACAGTTTCTGTTTCATAATGATGGAAAGGATCAGATTCAAACAAAGTAATTAACTCTGGGTCGACAGAGAATTCATAATCCTTATCATCAATAAAAATAGGTGAAGTAGAAAACTTAGGATCATATTTCATTCTAGCATTCAGAGATTTTTCTTTATACTTGCATAATAATTTCTCTAGATCATCTCTATCTCTGCAAGCAAGAATATCTCTAGTTGTCTCCTCATTCATAACATAACCTTCCGGTACCTTCGGCAATTCATATCTAGGAGGACTAGTTCTAGCAGGTGTTTCAGGAGTTTCAGTTTCAAGCTCATCATGAGATTCAACAACATCATGTTGTATTACTCTTGCAATTTGTTTATCAAGAAAGTCACCAAGTGGCACATCATCATTATCAACCAATAGCATCATCATAAACATTATCCATAGTAGAAGTAGAATCATCAATAACTTGCGACATATCAGAACTAATAGCATGTGGTGGTGTTGCAAGTTTACTTATAACAGAAGGTGTATCTAAAGCAGAACTGGATGGCAGTTCCTTACCTCCCCTCGTCTTTGAGGGAAATATCTTAGTCTTAACAACCTTCAGATTCTTCATAGTGATAATTTGATATTAATCCCAAGTGACTCACCAAATATAGCTATGCTCCCCGACAACGGCGCCAGAAAAAGGTCTTGATAACCCACAAGTATAGGGGATTGCAACAGTTTTCAAGGGTAGAGTATTCAACTCAAATTTATAGATTCGACACAAGGGGAGCCAAAGAATATTTGAAAGTTTTAGCAGCTGAGTTTTCAATTCAACCACACCTGGAGATTAATTATCTGCAGCGAAGTGATCAGTAGCAAAGTAGTATGATAGTTTTGATAATAGTAGCAGCAGTAACAGTAACGGTAACAGTGATAGCAGTAATTTTGTAGCAAGTGTAACTGTGATGATAACAGTAGTAACTTAGCAAGAATAATATAAGATAAATTAGTAGGCATTGGATCGGTGACTTGTTGGATGATATTCATCATGAGACAGTTATAACCTAGGGCGATACGGCACTAGCTCCAGTTCATCAATATAATGTAGGCATGTATTCCGTAAATAGTCATACGTGCTTATGGAAAGAACTTGCATGACATCTTTTGACCTACCCTCCCATGGCAGCGGGGTCCATATTGGAAACTAAGGGATATTAAGCCCTCCTTTTAATAGAGAACCGGAGCAAAGCACTAACACATAGTGAATACATGAACTCCTCAAACTACAGTCATCACCGGGAGTGGTCCTGACTATTGACACTATGGGGTTGCCGGATCATAACACGTAGTAGGTGACTATAACTTGCAAGATCGGATCTAGAACATGGATATAATGATGATAACATAAATGGTTCAGATCTGAGTTCATGGCAACCCAAGCCCAAAGTGACAAGCATTAAGCACGGCAAAGTCATAGCAACATCAATCTTAGAACATAGTGGATACTAGGGATCAAGCCCTAACAAAACTAACTCGATTACATGATGAATATCATCCAACTCCTCACTGACCAACGAGCCAATGAAGGAATTACTCACTCCCGGTGGGGAGCATCATGTAATTGGCGATGGAGAAGGGTTGGTGATGATGAAGAACGAAGATCCCCCTCTCCGAGCCCCAAACGGACTCCAGATCTGGCCTCCCGATGAAGAACAGGAGGTGAAGGCGGCTCCGTCTCATGGATCGCGATAATTCTTTCTCCCTGATTTTTTTTCGGAAAAATAGGATTTTATAGCGTTGGTTTTAGGGTGTGCGGGGCCACCAGGTGGGGACAATCCACCTGGGCGCGCCAGGAGAGGGGGGCGCACCCTGGTGGGTTTTGCCCACCCAGGTGCCCCTCTCCGATGGATCTTGGCTCCAGAAATTCTTATTTATTGTATGAAAATTCCTCGCAAAGTTTCGTTCCATTCCAAGAACTTCTATTTCTGCACAAAAACAACACCATGGTAGTTCTGCTAAAAACAACGTCAGTTCGGGGTTAGTTTCATTCAAATCATGCAAATTAGAGTCCAAAACAAGAGGAAAAGCGTTAGGAAAAGTAGATACGTTGGAGATGTATCAATCCCGCACCCGGCAGCGCGGGGAGAAGCGGCGAGCCCCCCACCAGGATATGAGGAACTCGTAGAATCTCCGGTGGACCGCATCAGCAATCTCCCGGATGACATCCTTGGGGAGATCATCTCGCTTCTGCCCACCAAGGATTGTTGCAGCACACAAGTCCTCTCAACTCGGTGGCACCCTCTGTGGCGCACCGCGCCCCTCAATCTCGACTGTCGTCAAATATCTGTCCTTCCTAAATCTGATCTCCTCAGAGCCATCGTCTCCTCTCACCAGCAGGGCCCCGTTCAACGCCTCTGCATCCCGACATGCTACCTGCTGTCGATACCCTGCTCGGTGGAGGCTTGGCTGACATCCCCTGAATTTGAAATACTCCAGCAGTTTGAGTTCTACCATTACCACAAAAGTTTCATACCACGAACCGAACACCAAGAATTTGTGCCCACACCACCGTTGTCCATCTCGTGGTTTTCCTCCTCTCTCCACACCTCCACCTTCGCCCGGTGCCATCTACCAGACGATATGGTACAAAGGCTTCGGCTCCACTACTAAAAATACTTTCGCTTGTGGTGGTTTATTTATCGGAGGCCTCAATGCATAGCATCATCCACTCCAGTTGCCCTACCCTGGAGCGCTTGCTGATTGTTTTGGGAATAGAAATCCCTATCAGTTGTCTTGAAGTAAAGTCTCCTCACCTTAAAAGCATTGGAATTTGTTTTGAAGGACAGCAACCCATCATCGAAGATGCCCCTTCACTTCAAAGGTTGCTCCTTCATTATTGTTATAAACCTTCGCAAATAACCATCGTCTCTGCAACAAGTTGGTGTTTGGGTCCTCACTTTTTCAGGTACCATATGTTATCATCTACACATTTGTAATCATAAGCTGCATTTTTCATTTGTGCGCATAAGTTTTATATCATCTTGAAGTACACTTTGGGTACTAATTTTATGTTATATGCTCAATGAAGAGTTCGTCCATGGATAGTCTATCAGTGCTGCTGGATTCTGTCAAGATCTTATATATCGGAATGTGTAGTTATGATCTAAACATAATTATTGGCTTGCTGCGATGCTTTCGATGTCTGGAGAATTTATATATAAAGGTGATGATTTCATGCACATTGAAAGCCTATATATATTGTACTAGAATTAACCGTTCAACTGTCGCTCTTTCGAAATACTCTTTTTTCAGACCTTAACTGTTTTCAATCTTCATGTCTACTTAGGCACTAACACATTGAGAAAAACATATAACCAATTGGTGGTGTAATAAGCACCAGGATTTTCTCAGTTCTCATGACATTCGTTTGAGGACAATAACGATGGAAGGATATGCATCCAATCAGGCAAACAGAAGGTTTGTCACATTCTTCCTGTTGAATGCGAGGTTACTATTGTCCATGAGGCTTAAGTTTTTCAACAAGAGATTTCTCACGGACGGACATGTTGAACAGCAAAAAAAGAAGTTTCAGGTGGACAAATGGGCTTCTGAATGTGCTCAGCTTCTACTTACAACAACTTGTAGTCATACTCCAATATTTTTTTTGCACATGATGTTGATTTTATGGATCAGACAAATCCATTTGTTTATGATTGCACAAAAGAGTGGTTGAGTTAGATGTTATAGCCATGTTCAATCTGGGTTTTGTCTAAATTTGATGAACAATTAATCCTTGGGCTTTTTGTACCGTTTGTAAGCTTGAGTTACATGTTGTTGCCCTCGTACTCCCCTTCTCCTGCCACTAAACTGCCGCATCTTTGGCGGCTCCTTTTCGTTCCCGTCCGAGGCCTCGCCATTGTTCTCTGCCTTGGTTCGCTCGCTGTGCCCACCACCGTTTGGCATTATTAACATGGTCAACAACTGAGGGAGTCCTGGACTAAGGGGTCCCCGGGCGTCCGGCCTGTTGGACATGGGCCGGACAAGTGTGCTGTGACGATACAAGACCGAAGACTCTCTCCCGTATCCGGATGGGACTCTCCTTGGTGTGGAAGGCAAGCTTGGCGTCCAAATATGAAGATTCCTTTCTCTGTGACCGACTTTGTACAACACTAGTCCCCTCCGGTGTCTATATAAACCGGAGGGCTTAGTCCGAATCATAATCATAGTCATACAGGCTAGACTTCTAGGGTTTTAGCCATTACGATCTCATGGTAGATCAACTCTTGTAATACTCATATTCATCAAGATCAATCAAGTAGGAAGTAAGGTATTACCTCCATAGAGAGGGCCCGAACCTGGGTAAACATTGTGTCCCCTGTCTCCTGTTACCATCGTCCTTAGACACCCAGTTCGGGACCCCCTACCCAAGATCCGCCGGTTTTGACACCGACATTGGTGCTTTCATTGAGAGTTCCACTGTGTCGTCCTCAAAAGGTTTGATGGCCCCTTCAATCATCTACGAAAACGCCGTCCAAGGAGAAGTCTTCCTTCCCGGACAGATCTTCGTGTTCGGCGGCTTCGCACTGCGGGTCAACTCGCTTGGCCATCTGGAGCAGATCGATAGCTACGCCCCTGGTCGTCAGGTCAGACTCGGGAGCTTGAACTACGTCGCGGATATCCGCAGAGACTTGATCTTCTATGGATTCGAGACCACGGCAGCCGCTCCCCTTCACCACAATGAACATGACTTAAATCTGTCATCGGACCATACCCAGGAGATAGCACCTGTAACTGCTCTGGCCTTAGATCTGGAGTAGATTGCGCCATCCGAAGACGGTAAGCTCAACCCCGCCACGGATGCCGCAGTCTCAGCGGCGTCAGAGCTGCACACAGACCCAACCTCGAGTGGAATCTGTGTCACCGGAGCCTCGGACTCGTTTCCGGCTACAGGTTTCGAACCATGCGCGTCCGCGTGCGTCGAGCTCGATCAGTCTTTGATCGTCGAATTCAACTCCGCGGACATTTTTTCGGCACTCGCCTTTGGGCGACGTGTTAAACTCGTTAGAAGTACTATCCTTAGCGGGGGGCTCGCAGCCGAATTATATCCGGTTCGAACAGGAGGCTGATGACGGAGAACTTCGCTTCCCACCCACCGCCCACTTAATAGCCACTATCAAAGATTTAACCGACATGCTCGATTACGGCTCTGAAGACATCGACGGTATGGACAACGATGCCGATGAGGAGCAGGGCCAAAACCCGCCGTTTACCGGACGCTAGACGGCCACCTCCTCTTATGACGTGTACATGGTGGATACACCTAAAAGAACTAAAGACGATGACAAAGAAGATCCAGTCGAGGATAAACCTCCTGAGACATAGCCAAAGCGCCGGCGTCGGCGGCGCCGCTCTAAGTCACATCATGGAAAAGACAGCAATACCGGCATGGGAGAAAACAATACTCCGGACAACGCCGAAGATAATGAAGACCCCGTTGAGATAACTTCCGGACAGGAGGAACGGGAAAACGGGCAAGTTAGCCCTGATGAACAGGCCATAAACGACAACTCGGAGGACAATAATTATCTTCCACACTCCAAGGATGAGGTGAGCCTCGGCAACGAGGATTTTATCGTGCCTGAGGAACCTCTCGAGCAGGAGCGCTTTAAGCGCCGGCTAATAGCCACTGCAAGGAGCCTAAAAAAGAAGCAGCAGCAGCTTCAAGCTGACCAAGATCTGCTCAACGATAGATGGACTAATGTCCTAGCGGCTGAAGAATACGGCCTCAAGCGCCCAGCCAAAAGCTACCCGAAGAGCAAATTGCTACCTCAGTTCGATGATGAGGCGCCGGAGCCCGTACCATCATCACGCAATGCGGCTGACCGACCACCACGTGGTTGGGATAAAGCGGCAACTCAAGCCGAACACCAGCCCGCCCCGCCTCATCGTGAAGGCAGAGATAAAAGAGCTCGTGGTTATACACATGACCTTCGGCAGGAACTGGACAATAGAGCAAGACATACCAGATCGATCTACGGATCACGAGGACGTGCCCTGACATGTGACGACGGCTATCTATTCGGACGTGACAAGCCTAGTCACGCCCGGGCCGAAAACCGCAGACGGACTCCATCGGAGCTATGTCACGATGTGGCCCGACATAGAGGCGCTGCACACCCTCTTTGCTTCACTGACGAAGTAATGGAGCATGAATTCCAAGAAGGGTTTAAACCCGTGAATATTGAATCATACGATGGAACAACTGATCCCGCGGTGTGGATCGAGGATTTTCTTCTCCATATCCATATGGCCTGCGGAGATGACCTCCACGCCATCAAATACCTCCCGTTAAAACTTAAAGGGCCAGCTCGACACTGGTTAAACAGTCTGCCTGAAAACTCTATTGGCAGCTGGGAGGATTTGGAAGACGCCTTCCGCGACAACTTCCAAGGTACATATGTCCGCCAACCAGATGCCGATGACTTAAGTCACATAGTTCAACAGCCCGGAGAGTCAGCCGGGAAATTCTGGACAAGGTTTCTAACTAAAAAGAACCAGATCGTCGACTGCACGGATGCCGAAGCCCTAGCGGCCTTTAAACACAGCATCCGGGACAAATGGCTCGCCCGCCACCTCGGCCAAGAAAAGCCGAAGTCCATGGCAGCCCTGACGGCACTCATGACCCGCTTTTGTGCGGGTGAGGATAGTTGGCTGGCCCATATTAAAAACACGGCAAGCGAAGCGGACACCTCCGAGGTAAAAAACAACAACGACAAGCTCCGACGCAACAGACACAAACGTCGAAGCAATGGTGATAACACCGATGACACTACAGTCAACGCCGGATTCAGTGGCTCCAAATCTGGTCAACGGAAGAAGCCATATAAAAGAAACAACTCGGGACCATCCAGTTTGGACCTCATACTCGATAGTCCGAGCCAGATCCATGGCATCCCAGAAAAACCAGCCAACCATACCAACAGGGATTGTTGGGTTTTTAAACTGGCCGGCAAGTTATATGCCGAAAACAAGGAGAGGGGATCGCAAAGCGAGGACGATGACGAGGAGCCCCAGCCATCGAACACAGGGGGATAGAAGAAGTTTCCCCCTCAGGTCAAAACGGTGAACATGATATATGCTACCCACATCCCCAAGAGGGAGCGCAAGCGTGCACTCAGGGACGTCTATGTGATAGAGCTAGTCGCCCCAAAATTTAATCCATGGTCATCATGCCCGATCACCTTCGATCATTGGGATCATCCGACGAGTATCCGTCACGGCAGTTCAGCCGCACGGGTCCTTGACCCAATAATTGATGGATTCCACCTGACGCGAGTCCTATTGGACGGCGGCAGCAGCCTCAACCTGCTCTAACAGGATACAGTGCGGAAAATGGGCATTAATCCATCACGGATCAAGCCCACAAAGACTACCTTTAAAGGAGTCATACCAGGTGTAGAGGCCCGCTGTACAGGCTCAATCACACTAGAGGTTGTCTTCGGATCTCCTGACAACTTCCGAAGCGAACAGTTAATCTTCGATATCATCCCATTTCGCAGCGGCTATCACGCACTGCTTGGACGAACCGCATTTGCTCGATTCAATGCAGTGCCACACTATGCTTATCTCAAGCTCAAGATGCCCGGACCACGCGGCGTCTTAACAATTAATGGAAACATGGAACGCTCCCTCCGCACCGAGGAGCACACCGCTGCCTTAGCAGCAGAAGTACAGAGCGGCCTGTTCAAGCAGAACCTTAATTCGGCGGCCGAACTCCCGGACACTGTCAAGAGTGTCCGGACTATTCTGCAGCAGGACAGCTCGGCTCGTCAAGAGCTCGACTAGCAATTCGGCCTCTGTCCCATTCCCGATCAAGTGGCGGCATTCGTACTGCACGTACATAACTACGCACTCAAAATACCATGGGCATGGACGGAGGCATAACTAGCTTGTGATCCACAATACGGCTCGACCGCCCCCGGACACACATACTTTCACTGTTTCCTTTTTCTCCCTTTCAGGTTTCTTTTCCACAGGCCTTCCTTGATGGCCTGATCACAGGTCCTTTCGAAGGATAAATACACCAAGACGGCAGTACGCATGGACGTATAGGGGAATTTTTAGGTAGTCTCTTTAACGATCGCTCTACCTGTTTGCAGGACCCACACGCAGCTCTCCCTTGGTTATGGCATGCTAAATAGCCTGTTGCTTATTGCACTACTTGTACAAATGCACTTTGACGTATTAATAAAATTATAATGGAAACAGTTTGCGGCCCAACTTCTGCGGCTCTAGCTTACTACCCTCCCTTCTTTCTTCTTTTCTTTTTTGATAATTTTATCAAATAGCACTGAGGGAGTCCTGGACTAAGGGGTCCTCGGGCGTCCGGCCTGTTAGCCATGGGCCGGACTGATGGGCCGTGAAGATACAAAGACCGAAGACTCTACTCGTGTCCGGATGGGACTCTCCTTGGCGTGGAAGGCAAGCTTGGCGACCAAATATGAAGATTCCTTTCTCTGTAACCGACTTTATGTAACCCTAGTTCCCTCCGGTGTCTATATAAACCGGAGGGCTAGGTCCGTAGAGGCCAACAATCATAATCGTAGTCATACAGGCTAGACTTCTAGGGTTTTAGCCATTACGATCTCGTGGTAGATCAACTCTTGTAATACTCATATTCATCAAGATCAATGTGACGCCCCCGATTTGACCGTACACTAATCATACACGCAAACGTGTACGATCAAGATCAGGGACTCACGGGAAGATATCACAACAGAACTCTAAAAATAAAATAAGTCATACAAGCATCATAATACAAGCCAGGAGCCTCGAGGGCTCGAATACAATTGCTCGATCATAGACGAGTCAGCAGAAGCAACAATATCTGAGTACAGACATAAGTTAAACAAGTTTGCCATAAGAAGGCTAGCACAAACTGGGATACAGATCGAAAGAGGCGCATGCCTCCTGCCTGGGCTCCTCCTAAACTACTCCTGGTCATCGTCAGCGGCCTGCACGTAGTAGTAGGCACCTCCAGTGTAGTAGGAGTCGTCGTCGACGGTGGCGTCAAGCTCCTGGGCTCCAGCATCTGGTTGCGACAATCAGGTAGAATGGAAGGGGGGAAAAGAGGGAGAAAAGCAACCGTGAGTACTCACCCAAAGTACTCGCAAGCAAGGAGCTACACTACATATGCATGGGTATATGTGTAAAGGGCCATATCGGTGGACTGAACTGCAGAATGCCAGAATAAGAGGGGGATAGCTAATCCTTTCGAAGACTACGCTTCTGGCCACCTCCATCTTGCAGCATGTAGAAGAGAGTGGATGGTAAGTTCACCAAGTAGCATCGCATAGCATAATCCTACCCGGCGATCCCCTCCTCGTCGCCCTGTTAGAGAGCGATCACTGGGTTATATCTGGCACTTGGAAGGGTGTGTTTTATTAAGTATCCAGTTCTAGTTGCCATAAGGTCAAGGTACAACTCCAGGTCGTCCATTTACCGAGGGACACGGCTATTCGAATAGATAAACTTCCCTGCAGGGGTGCACCACATAACCCAACACGCTCGATCCCATTTGGCCGGACACACTTTTTTGGGTCATGCCCGGCCTCAGAAGATCAACACGTCGTAGCCCCACCTAGGCACAACAGAGAAGTCAGCACGCCGGTCTAAATCCTATGGCGTAGGGGTCTGGGCCCATCGCCCATTGCACACCTGCACATTGCGAACGCGGCCAGAAGCAGACCTAGCCTAGCAGGCGTTCCAGTCCAATCCGGCGTGCACCACTCAGTCGCTGACGTCACGAAGGCTTCGGCTGATACCACGACGTCGAGTGCCCATAGCTGTTCCCGCGTAGTTGGTTAGTGCGTATAGACCAAATGGCCAGACTCAGATTAGATACCAAGATCTCGTTAAGCGTGTTAAGTATCCGCGAACGCCGACCAGGGCCAGGCCCACCTCTCTCCTAGGTGGTCTCAACCTGCCCTGTCGCTCCGCCACAAAGTAACAGTCGGGGCCCGTCAGGAACCCAGGTCCACCTCTACCGGGATGGAGCCACCTGTCCTTTCAGCCCCCTCATCAGAACCACTTGCGGGTACTCAACGAGCCGACCCGACTTTAGTCACCACATGTGTCATGTATATAAAGTATATAGTATATACCCGTGATCACCTCCCGAAGTGATCACGGCCCAGTAGTATAGCATGGCAGACGGACAAGAGTGTAGGGCCACTGATGGAACACTAGCAACCTATACTAAGCATTAGGATAACAGGTAAGGGTAACAACTATAGCAACAATGACAGGCTATGCATCAAGATAGGATTAACGGAAAGCAGTAACATGCTACACTACTCTCAAGCAGTATAGAGAAGAATAGGCGATATCTGGTGATCAGGGGGGCTTGCCTGGAAGCTCTGTTGTACCGGGAGAAGGGTCGTCGGTGACGTAGTCGATCACAGGGGGAGCATCGGTCTCGGGGTCTACCGGAGAGAAGAGGGGGAAGGAACAATAAATATAAAGCAAACATAGCATCACAAAGCATAACGTGGCAATATGTTGTGCCGGGTGTGACCTAACGTATGGCTACAGGATATAGGTGAAGGGGGAATTCAACCGGGAAGGTGTTCCCAGTTCCGGACCTGTGTCAGACAGATGACCGGAGGGGGAATGTTCCATGTTCAGATAGTTAGAGGCAACTGACAGGTAAACGAACCGCGTATTCGGATTCGTCTCGTCATTCTGAGCTACTTTCATGTATAAAACTTTTTCATCCGAGTTACAAATTATTTTCTATTAATTTTAAAAGTTTTAAATCATTTTCTTAATTTCTTGAATTTACTTAATTCGAAAATATATTAAATATTAAATGCTAGGTGTACACAGAGAAGTGTACACAGCAGTGGCATGACAGGCTGACAGGTGGGGCCAGCCTGCTGAGTCAGCAGGTCAACAGTTGACCAGTTGCCTGGTAAACAGGTCAACATGGGGCCCACCTGTCATAGACTGGGACTAGCCCAGTCAGTAGGTTGACTGGTCAAACTGACCAGTCGGGCCCAGTAGTCAGCGAATAAGCTAATCAGCAGTGCTTTAGTTAATTTAATTAGTTAGTTAACAGGGTGGGGTCTGGCTGTCAGTGGCCTAGTTTAATAATATGGTTAGTTTAATTAATTTAAACTCTACAGTAGGTGGGCCCACCGGTCAGTGGGTGTTAGGGACGGCTGCTAGCGGGTAATGGTCTGACGAGTGGTCCCGCCGGCGTTTAAACGCCGGCGCGTGCGCCGGTGACCAAATCGACGGCGGCGTGACGCGGGGCAGCGCCAGAAATCGGCCACAGCGGCCCATTTGGAGCGCGGTTAGGTCCTACGATGAGTTGACGCTCGCGCGCGTCGGGCGCGGCAAGCGGCAGGTGCCGAGGTGGTCGGGAACGGCACCGGCGATGAGCCGAGGCGGCGACCGGAGCACGGCACTGACGGGGAAGACGCAGAGGGCACGAGGGAAAGAGCTAGTGGGTGCTACGGCATCCTACAGAGATGTTGAGCACGATGGTGTGCTCAAACGCCAGTGGCGTGAGCTGTGGCCGCGACGGCGAGGTGAGCGGCGGAGCAAGCTTTCGGCCGATGGCGGATCAGTTGCTAGAGCTCGCAATTGAGTGCGTGGAGTGAGGGGAAGGAGAGAGATGCTCACAGGGGGTCTGCAGAGGTGCGAAGCGGGCGCGGGGAAGGCTCGATGACGACGAACGGGTGGCGGCGATCCGAGGTGGTCGAGGAGGAAGATGAAGTCGTCGCGGTCGCTGTAGGGGCTCCGAGCTCCAACTCAAGGTGGCAGGCGGTGTAGGGGACGACGACGGAGTGAACAAGCAATTTGGACGGGAGCGGGGAGGACGGTGGCCGCGAGGGCGATGGCGGCCATGGTGGCAGAGGCATCGGAGGTGCGTGGGGAAAGGGGATCTGGCGAGAGGGGCGAACTGGGAGGCGTCTAGGGTTAGGGTTGCGCCAGGGAGGTTCTCCGGCGTCTTGAGGTCATCGGGGAGTCGCCGGATGGCCGCCCCATGGTCCATCCGCGTCGTGGACGGCGCACGGAACTCCACCGCGCTGCGGTGAACAGAGAGGTTGGGGGTGGCTCGGCTGTTGGGCAGGCAGGCCTAAGTGCACAGTGCACTTAGGCCTTTTACATTTGTTTCCTTCTATATTTCTTTTTCTTTCTACTTTTCTTTTATTTATTTTCTTTTACTATTTTATTTTAGTTCCTCTTTTATTTTAGTTTTATAAATTGTAATGTAAAATCCTAAATTAGCGATACTAATTATGCTACTTTCCCATTATCTTTTTGGCAACTAAATGAATAGTTTAATATTTTATAAAATACAAAAGGCATTTATTTAATTGTTTTAACTAATGTTTTAATTATCTTAGAGCCTTTAAGCATTCTATAAAAGTGTGGTTTCTCCACCATAATTACCCATGCAATATTTGGCACTAACTGAACATTTTTGTTTTAATGTTTGAAAACTTTTGTTGTTTGCCATGTTTTGAATTTGAATTTTGAATCGGTTTCGAACTAACGCGAGATTAGCAATAGTAATCAAAGTGACGTGGCATCATTAGCAGTGAATTACTGTAGCTTGATTATCCGGGCGTCACAATTCTCCTCCACTACAATAAATCTCGTCCCGAGATTTAGGAGCGGTTATAAGGGGGAAGGGATCTGGTTACGAAATTCTAATGATTCTTCTTGGTCATAGTTGCTTTTCTCAAAGAGGTCGATCCATTACATTGATGTCTTCAGTCCTCTGCTTCAGGTCGTCATGATGTAGTTGTCGTCCTTCCTTCAAGATCTTCATCGTACTTACGAAAGGGTGAGAAGGGAAAATCCTATAAGGACGGATTCTGACAAGATCGAGCATCAGACGGTTAACTCAGGGGAAGAAGCATAAGTATCTCTCGAATTGAAACTTAAGAAGATGTCGAGAGCAAAGTAAGAAGGTACCATGAGAAGTTTCAAACGGATAGGCAAGCGCTCGATGCCTAATTAGAAGGTGAAAGGGGTTCAGAGCAATGAGAATTAGTATTGCGTCTGATACCCGAATAGATCACTTGGCAGGTGGCCGGTGAGTTACATAAGAACTCAAGCGCGAGGAATGACTTTGGAAACCGGGGGTGTCCAGGAGAGTCAGGTTTCGATCCTGTGGAACTGTGGGTTATGGGCCCACCATGTGGTTAAAGTAGGAAAAGCATTGATATCTTGCATGGTCATGAAAGCAAGACATGTCAGAGGGTAGCCTATCAGTTATGTTGGCAACAATGTCGATACCAAGGGCGAGGGACGAAGAGAACCATTTTCCTGCTCGTCGAACGAGGCGGACCAAGAGGCAAAGTTCTCGTCCATCGGTGGTTACCGGAATGTTTTCAACAATAGTAACAGGGTCTTACTATCAGAACTATACACCGAGGTGTTTACATAAGCAGGAGAATATTACTGCTTAGATCATATAGATCACAAGAAAGGTTAAACCAAACAATGGAAAGGAAAATTATGATTCTTAGTTTAAACAGGGCAATCGAAAGGAAAATGTGTTTAAGCACATACTTCAAGGGTATATCCTTCCCAAGGACAAGCAGAGCATGATATCCATGACAGGATATAATGTAGAAGACTCTTTAGGTAAGGGGAGAGAAATTGCATGCCATTTCCCATACAACGGTGCTTGGATAATTGATAAAGAAAATTTAGCATTGTGCTTCAGATGTTCTTATTGAAATCCGGAGTACCACAGACATGCTTCGAGATAGCATTGACATGGTCTTCAAGCAAAGGTAAGATTTCGGATACACGAAGGATCCATCAGGAACAACTTATAGAATAATTCTTACAATTTCCTCTTCGAAGAATGGCAAACCTTGCTAAAAAGGAAACAATAACAACAGGTCCTCCGGACATGTGTGCTAGGCATGACATCGCCTTACTGGGTCACAAGAAGACCAATGTTATAACTCTTGGAAAATGTTCCAACCATCATATCTGACCGAGATTCAGACTTGATTGGTGTTAGGATACCTCAGACTCGGGATGCCTGAGAAGAAAAAGGTGCAACAAATTGACGAGAAGACATTATAAGATTCTCGGGAAATGAACTATGGAAGCGAGTTCCGAAACAAGAGTTCATCAGTAAACCAAGGAGAGGATGACGAGGTGGCTGATGGACTCAGCAACAATTCATCAGAATTTCAAATGATGGATTTCCACAATTATGTGAACAAGGAGATAACATTTGTCAGATCAATGATATAATGAGATATGCTCGAGGAAAACATACCCAATTAAACATCAGTTGAAAGGTGCACCCGAAATATGGGCTTATGTAGCATGACCGATGTTAGAATGGTTATTCGATAGCCAATGGTCTAAGAATGAAATGTCGACCATTAACTTCAAAGCAATAGAGTTGCTAGAATTTTGAAGTCGCACATCATAGTTCAATTGTCGGTTTTCCGGTTAGAAACAACACGGGGACCAAGGAATGATCGGAGATGGCAGCAAGTATCACTTGTACCAAGAATGCATAAGAGGTGGTGAAATTCTCACGACATTATTGACATAAAAGATGGTAATACTCTAAGGTAAAGAAGAACAATTGCTGGATAGCATGGATCTCAAGGTATAACACGAAACACGAACAAGTTTGTGTTGAACGGAAGGCAATAAAGTGGTCGATGATAATACAAATCATCGAGGGCAAGGATGGTATTTCTCTTCATGCATTCTATTGATATCCTGGAAGAGCTCAAAATGTTGATGATGATCACGACACAATTGTCGAGAGATTTCACGAAGAAGCAATCGAATAGCGACGGCATCAAGAAAAAGCAATGGTGAAGCGTAGGGTCATTGGACCACGGATACGACACACACTCGGAATCAAGCTTGATGTTCAAGGCGAAATGATAAGACGAGGAAGATCGATTGTAAGATTAGCTCACCGTCAAAAATTGTGCTCCGGGAAGAAGGACTCGGTAGCACAGTTAAAATTCAGCACGATAATGATGTAGCCAATCAGGCTAGAAATGACGTGATCAGTTACAAACTCATAAGTAAAGAAGATTACTAAGAGTTGTTTAATCGCAGTGCGGACTCGATTCAGTTATCGGTGGTTTTGAGTGTTTAAAAACTCGAAGCCCGTGAAAATTTGGAATCAATGAGAACGTAGCACTTGATGGAGAACTCATAAGAAGTTATGCAGTTCCGTGGTAATCTCGAGATACCAGGGGGTAATACTCGATGACAAACCAAAGTAGAGGTTGGACTGGGGTATTGCTCTGCAGAAGACAAGTGCTCAACTTGTACGAGAAATGGTATTTAAAGGAGAACATGGTCGGAACCATGATTGCAAAAGGCCAGATCCCAGATATAAGATGAACTTATACCAAGGGAATAATTAATTTAAGAGAAGCTTTAATGATAAGAGCTACATCGTGTCCATGGGCATGAACGCAAAGTTCAAGGTCGACTCCCACTTCTTCAATGCATAACCTTTCATTCACTTCTCGCGTTTGATGAAGTTGCAGTGTTGAAAATTTTATCTGGCAAAATACCAGAAGAGTATGACTCATGAAAACTTTCGAGTTCACACATATTATGGAAGGCATAGGTTCAACCCATCGGGGCATCATGGAAACATATACCACAAGCTTCAATAGTAAATATCACTAGCTCGAAAGCAGAGCATGGTTGGCCAAATCAAGGAATAGGATTTACCAAAGGCATTATGTATCAGGGAAAGAACTTCCAAAGTGATTGAATATGAAGGACGTTGTCGGATAAAATCCAACAAGGTTCTGATGGTCCATAAAGGATCTGATGTAAGTATCGGCACACAACCCGAGGAAGAATCAATGCAAAGACCTTGGATTATAGAAACAACTAAGTAACTTAGAGCTCAATTGCAAAGGAATTATGATTTATAAAGCGAATGATCAGAAACAGATGCTCTGATCAAGGATGGATAAGTTCAATAGACATAGGGGCACAATCGACGACAGTTTGATTGGCGAGAACCAGCTCACGTTTCAAATGACGTCTAAGCCAGAAGGATGAATTCTAGGATCTGATTGAGGATTTCGAGCATTCGAAACAAATAGAATCAACGGACTCAAAATGATAATGACAAGAGATGCCAATAAGATTATGAGATTTAAGATTAATCATAATGCAAGTAAGTAAGAATTTCAAGAGCAAAAAGGCTCCTGAGGATTTTCGGAAGATCGAATGGTATTTTGAACACTTTTGTGAAATACTTGAATCAACTAGGGATGAGCGGATACTCGGTAAGTGCGAGAATTATCCGTAGGGGTATTCAGGTGACAAAGAACAGCAAGGCAATAAGCTCAAAGGATTCTCGGAACAACAGAGAGAATTTTGGGGTATCTTGTAATAACAAGATCAACTAGGAAACATTGTATGAATGGCGAGTATACGTGGTTATCCATAGGAGTTTAACGATGAAAGGGAATTGCAAAAGCGCTGAACACAAGTTCTCGGGTTATCAACGGAGAGTATCTTCAGGGTCTTCACGTGCAGCAGACGATCATCAGTAATAAGGGGCTCTCCGGGTGAAAGTGATAACGAGATCCTAATGTTAGATTTAGCAAAATTCACTTAACCCGAATAGAAGAGAGATCAGAGTCCCGGAGTATAGATAAGGAGTAAAAGATCCTAATACCACCCAATGGCGACGTGGGCCCGTAAGCCACACATCCATGTTAGTAAAAGTTTTTCAAAGACTAGACTCGACTTCGGCCAAGGAGTTGGAAAGGGGGATTCCTACAGGCAGTTGGCTCTGATACCAACTTGTGACGCCCCCGATTTGACCGTACACTAATCATACACACAAACGTGTATGATCAAGATCAGGGACTCATGGGAAGATATCACAACACAACTCTAAAAATAAAATAAGTCATACAAGCATCATAATACAAGCCAGGGGCCTCGAGGGCTCGAATACAATTGCTCGATCATAGACGAGTTAGCGGAAGCAACAATATCTGAGTACAGACATAAGTTAAACAAGTTTGCCTTAAGAAGGCTAGCACAAACTGGGATACAGATCAAAAGAGGCGCAGGCCTCCTGCCTGGGATCCTCCTAAACTACTCCTGGTTGTCGTCAGCGGCTTGCGCGTAGTAGTAGGCACCTCCAGTGTAGTAGGAGTCGTCGTCGACGGTGGCGTCAAGCTCCTGGGCTCTAGCATCTGGTTGTGACAACCAGGTAGAATGGAAAGGGGGAAAAGATGGAGAAAAGCAACCGTGAGTACTCATCCAAAGTACTCGCAAGCAAGGAGCTACACTACATATGCATGGGTATATGTGTAAAGGGCCATATCGGTGGACTGAACTGCAGAATGCCAGAATAAGAGGGGGATAGCTAATCCTATCGAAGACTACGCTTCTGGCCACCTCCATCTTGCAGCATGTAGAAGAGAGTAGATGGTAAGTTCACGAAGTAGCATCGCATAGCATAATCCTACCCGGCGATCCCCTCCTCGTCGCCCTGTTAGAGAGCGATCACCGGGTTATATCTAGCACTTGGAAGGGTGTGTTTTATTAAATATCCAGTTCTAGTTGTCATAAGGTCAAGGTACAACTCCGGGTCGTCCTTTTACCGAGGGACACGGCTATTCGAATAGATAGACTTCCCTGCAGGGGTGCACCACATAACCCAACACGCTCGATCCCATTTGGCCGGACACACTTTTCTGGGTCATGCCCGGCCTCGAAAGATCGACACGTCGCAGCCCCACCTAGGCACAACAGAGAGGTCAGCACGCCGGTCTAAATCCTATGGCGCAGGGGTCTGGGCCCATCGCCCATTGCACACCTGCACGTTGCGCACGCGGCCGGAAGCAGACCTAGCCTAGCAGGCGTTCCAGTCCAATCCGGCGCGCGCCACTCAGTCGCTGACGTCATGAAGGCTTCGGTTGATACCACGACCTCGAGTGCCCATAACTGTTCCCGCGTAGTTGGTTAGTGCGTATAGACCAAATGGCCAGACTCAAATCAAATACCAAGATCTCGTTAAGCATGTTAAGTATCCGCGAACGCCGACCAGGGCCAGGCCCACCTCTCTCCTAGGTGGTCTGAACCTGCCTTGTCGCTCTGCCACAAAGTAACAGTCGGGGGCCGTCAGGAACCCATGCCCACCTCTACCGGGATGGAGCCACCTGTCCTTTCAGCCCCCTCATCAGAACCACTTGCGGGTACTCAACGAGCCGACCCGACTTTAGTCACCACATGTGTCATGTATATAAAGTATATAGTATATACCCGTGATCACCTCCCGAAGTGATCACGGCCCAGTAGTATAGCATGGCAGACGGACAAGAGTGTAGGGCCACTGATGGAACACTAGCATCCTATACTAAGCAGTAGGATAGCAGGTAAGGGTAACAACTGTAGCAACAATGACAGGCTATGCATCAGGATAGGATTAACGGAAAGCAGTAACATGCTACACTACTCTAATGCAAGCAGTATAGAGAAGAATAGGCGATATCTGGTGATCAGGGGGGGGGGTTGCCTGGAAGCTCTGTTGTACCGGGAGAAGGGTCGTCGGTGACGTAGTCGATCACAGGGGGAGCATCGGTCTTGGGGTCTACCGGAGAGAAGAGGGGGAAGGAACAATAAATATAAAGCAAACATAGCATCACAAAGCTTAACGTGGCAATATGCTATGCCGGGTGTGACCTAATGTATGGCTACAGGATATAGGTGAAGGGGGAATTCAACCGGGAAGGTGTTCCCGGTTCCGGACCTGTGTTAGACAAATGACCGGAGGGGGAATGTTCCATGTTCAGATAGTTAGAGGCAACTGACAGGTAAACGAATCGCGTATTCGGATTCGCCTCGTCGTTCTGAGCAACTTTCATGTATAAAACGTTTTCATCCGAGTTACAGATTATTTTCTATTAATTTTAAAAGTTTTATATCATTTTCTTAATTTCTTGAATTTACTTAATTCAAAAATATATTAAATATTAAATGCTAGGTGTACACAGAGAAGTGTACACAGAAGTGGCATTACAGGCTGACAGGTGGGGCCAGCCTGCTGAGTCAGCAGGTCAACAGTTGACCAGTTGCCTGGTAAACAGGTCAACATGGGGCCCACCTATCATAGACTGGGACTAGCCCAGTCAGCAGGTTGACTGGTCAAACTGGCCAGTCGGGCCCAGTAGTCAGCGAGTAAGCTAATCAGCAGTGCTTTAGTTAATTTAATTAGTTAGTTAACAGGGTGGGGTCCGGCTGTTAGTGGCCTAGTTTAATAATATGGTTAGTTTAATTAATTTAAACTCTACAGTAGGTGGGCCCACCGGTCAGTGGGTGTTAGGGACGGCTGCTAGCGGCTAATGGTCTGCCGGGTGGTCCCGCCGGTGTTTAAACGCCGACGCGCACGCCGGTGACCAAATCGACGGCGGCGCGACGCGGGACAACGCCGGAAATCGGCCACAGTGGCCCATTTAGAGCGCGGTTAGGTCCTACGATGAGTTGACGCTCGCGCGCGTCGGGCGCGGCAAGCGGCAGGTGCCGAGGTGGTCGGGAACGGCACCAGCGATGAGACGAGGCGGCGACCGGAGCACGGCACTGACGGGGAAGACGCAGGGGGCACGAGGGAAAGAGCTAGTGGGTGCTACGACATCCTACGGAGATGTTGAGCACGATGGTGTGCTCAAACGCCAGCGGCGTGAGCTGTGGCCGCGACGGCGAGGTCAGCGGCGGAGCAAGCTTTCGGCGGACGGCAGATCACTTGCTAGAGCTCGCAATCGAGCGCGTGGAGTGAGGGGAAGGAGAAAGATGCTCACAGGGGGTCTGCAGAGGTGCTAAGCGGGCGCGGGGAAGGCTCGATGACGACGAACGGGTGGCGGCGATCCGAGGTGGTCGAGGAGGAAGATGAAGTCATCGCGGTCGCTGTAGGGGCTCCGAGCTCCAACTCAAGGTGGCAGGCGGTGTAGGGGACGACGACGGAGTGAACAGGCAATTTGGATGGGAGCGGGGAGGACGGTGGCCGCGAGGGCGACGGCGGCCATGGTGGCAGAGGCGTCGGAGGTGCGTGGGGAAAGGGGATCTGGCGAGAGGGGCGAACTGGGAGGCTTCTAGGGTTAGGGTTGCGCCAGGGAGGTTCGCCGGCGTCTTGAGGTCACCGGGGAGTCGCCGGATGGCCTCCCCGTGGTCCATCCGCGTCGTGGACGGCGCACGGAACTCCACCACACTGCGGTGAACAGAGAGGTAGGGGGTGGCTCAGCTGTTGGGGTTGCAGGCCTAAGTGCACAGTTCACTTAGGCCTTTTACATTTGTTTCTTTTTATATTTCTTTTTCTTTCTACTTTTCTTTTATTTGTTTTCTTTTACTGTTTTATTTTAGTTCCTCTTTTATTTTAGTTTAAAAATTATAATGTAATATCCTAAATTAGCGATACTAATTATGCTACTTTCCCATTATGTTTTTGGCAACTAAATGAATAGTTTAATATTTTATAAAATACAAAAGGCATTTATTTAATTGTTTTAACTAATGTTTTAATTATCTTAGAGCCTTTAAGCATTCTATAAAAGTGTGGTTTCTCCACCATAATTACCCATGCACTATTTGGCACTAACCGAACATTTTTGTTTTAATGTTTGAAATTTTTTGTTGTTTGCCATGTTTTGAATTTGAATTTTGAATCGGTTTCGAACTAACGCGAGATTAGCAACAGTAATCGAAGTGACGTGGCATCATTAGTAGAGAATTACTGTAGCTTGATTATCCGGGCGTCACAATCAATCAAGTAGGAAGTAGGGTATTACCTCCATAGAGAGGGCCCGAACCTGGGTAAACATTGTGTCCCCCTTCTCTTGTTACCATCAACCTTAGACGCACAGTTTGGGACGCCCTACCCGAGATCCGCTGGTTTTGACACCGACATTGGTGCTTTCATTGAGAGTTCCGCTGTGACGTCGAAGATAGGATCGATGGCTCGCCTTGTTCTCAAGGACAACGTCACCTCCGGAGGAGCACTGGCCCCAGGCCATACCCTCCGACTGGGCGGCTTTACCATGACCGCCCGTTCGGCTGTTAAGCCGACGATGACTTCTCGGGTCATCGAAAATCCCCTCCATGTTGACTCCAAATACTCCAGACAGATGGATTCGGTGGAGTTGTCGTCTTTAAACGAGCTCCTAGATCGCATCGCCGCCCTGGGGGTCGCCACAGATTATGATCGGGTTGGGCTTAAACCCAAACAGAGAGAAATTAAAACTCCACCAATCACCCATCAGATAGCGGTAGTAGAGGAGCAAGACGATAACTCTTCCTCTATATTGAGGATGAACTATGTTCGGATCTCCGAGCTTGAAGATCCGGACACCTGCCGGCAGAATGACATGCTTTGTCCTCCGAACATAGAATCGGACGACAAGCCTAAAAAATCAGTTGACACCCCGGAGCCCGAACTATTAAGTTCGGAAGTTCTTCAGACTCCGGATCCCAAATTGGGTCGGGATTCGGATTTAAATCCACCCAGCCACCCAGATATAAGTGCTCTCATGGGCATACGACATCAGTATGAGGAAACGGTCCACCACTTATGGGCCAGATTCCTCCTTGTCAAAAACAAGATTAAAGATTGCCGCGACGGAGACGCGATCTCAGCGTTCCGCAAAAATTGTACGGATGAAGAAATCCTCAACGCCATCAACCGCCGTCGCGTATCACACTTCGCAGACTTGGCAACCATAGTACACAAGTACTGCACAATGGAAAGCGCCTGGAAAGCTCAGGCAGCCCGCTGGGAACCACCGGTTTCCACCCAACCCCTCGTTCAGGAAAAAAGGACGCACCCTCGTGGCACGCCCGGCCCAATAGTAAAGAAATATAAGCCCGTTATAGGGCTCGAAACCGTTCTGGAGGGATGGCTCAATGGTCCATGCAAAATACACACAACACCGGATACCATATCAAGCCACAGCCTTAGAGCATGTTGGATACTCCGGCAAGTGGCCAAGAGCGGCGAGGATAGCCTCGCCAAAAACACCGCAGAGCAACACCCCCCCCGAAGACGACGACCTCAGAGACCTTCTCTTGAAACAATAAGCGCAAAAGGGCACTCCGCGACCTCGCCGAAGTCTGCCAAATCGCAACAATAAACCCTTGGAATGACACGGCTATAACTTTTAATGCCGGTGACGAACCAAAATTCAAGACAGTCCGAGCAACAGCCGCCTTGGTCCTCAGTCCGATCGTGGACGGCTTTCGGCTCACTAAGGTTCTCATGGACGGCGGCAGCGGACTAAACCTCATTTACGAGGATACACTCAGCAAAATGGAAATAGACAGGAGCCGTATCGAGAAAACTAGCACGACCTTCCGAGGAATTATTCCCAGTTGGGAGGCGCGATGTGCGGGAAAAATCACGCTCGACGTGGTGTTCGGCACACCGGAGAACTATCGCTCTGAAGAATTAACCTTCCAAGTGGCCCCTTTCAATAGTGGATATCACACCCTATTGGGGCGAGATGCATTTACATGCTTCCAAGCTATACCTCACTACGGGTATATGAAGCTCAAGATGCCCGGGCCCAACGGCATAATCACTCTTGCCAGTGATCCGGACATAGCACTCCGCGCCAAAAGTAAAACCGCATCCCTGGCCCTTGAGGCATTATCTGAAACCCTCGCGGCCGAAGAATTAACCGCATTGCACTCCACGGTGGATAGGGATGATGTAATCCTGGACAAAAGACCCAAATCCACCTCCTTCAAACCAGCAGAAGAAATAGTCAAATTCCAAGTCGATCCAACGGACCCCTAGAAGACAACATCTATCGGGGCACAACTAGACCCAACGGTCGGCGCCGCGCTATGAGAATTCCTGCGCGAAAACTGGGACATATTCGCCTGACACCCTTCTGATATGCCAGGAATCCCATGCAGGTTGGCCGAACACGGTGTCAATATATTGAAGGGATATAAACCGGTCAAGCAAACACTGCGACGCTTTTCCGAACCCAAACATGAAGCAATTGGGGAGGAGCTAGCCAAGCTAATCGACGCCGGATTCATTAGAGAAATAAAACACCTGGACTGGCTAGCAAACCTGGTGATGGTACCAAAGAAGGATAAATCCTGGCGCCTGTGCATCGATTTCAAAGACCTCAATAAGGCCTGCCCTAAGGATCCCTCCCCCCCACATCGACCAGATCATTGATGCTACCGTAGGACATGACTCACTGTGCTTCCTCGACGCATACTCCGGATACCATCAAATCAAAATGAAGGAGTCCGCTCAAGCTGCAACGGCATTCATTACCCCATATGGACCATTCTGCTTCAACATTATGCCCTTCGGGCTCAAAAACGCTGGGGCAACCTATCAACGCATGATTCAAACATGCCAGGAGAAACAGATCGGCAAGGCAGTTGAAGCATACGTGGACGACATCGTCATCAAAACTAAGCACGCCGAGTCACTAATAGACGATTTGTGTCTCACATTCGACAACCTCCGTGCATATGACATCAAGCTCAATCCGGAAAAGTGTGTTTTCCGCGTCCCCGCTGGAAAACTGATGGGGTTCATCGTTTCCAACAGAGGAATTGAAGCAAATCCAGCCAAAATCCGAGCTTTGTCACAATTGGCTATGCCAACGGACCTTAAACAGGTCCAAAAACTCGCTGGATGCGTGGCAGCTTTAAGCCGCTTTATCTCCAGATTGGGAGAAAAGGCGTTGCCACTCTATCGCCTTCTCCGGTGCACCGATCACTTTGAGTGGACGGATGCGGCAACGACCGAACTGCAAGAAATAAAAGCCCTTCTAGTGAGCAACCCAATCCTGGCCGCGCCGAACGTCGGCGAACCCATGTTATTAGACATATCGGCAATACACCAGGTGGTGAGCGCCGTGCTCGTTGTCGAGCGAGAGCAGGACGGACACAAATTCCCGCTTCAGAAGCCGGTATACTATGTATCCACTGTCCTCAGACCATGCAAATCCCGGTACCCTCATTATCAAAAGATAGCATACGCGGTCTTCATGGCATCCCGGAAGCTACGACACAACTTCCAAGAGTGTTCGATCACGATGGCTTCCGAAGTACCACTCAATGACATAATAAACAACCGCGATGATACGGGCCGGATTGCCAAATGGGCCATTGAGCTCCTTCCGTTCGACATAACATACAAACCGTGTCGAGCCATTAAATCCCAAGTACTGGCGGACTTCTTCGCCGAATGGACAAAGGCCGAATTCCCTAAAGAGTACGGCACATACTCAAATAGGGTTATGTATTTCGATGGTTCCAAAATGCTGGCAGGATTAGGAGCGGGTGTCGTTTTAACGTCCCCCACTGGAGACGTTGTCTAGTATGTACTCCAAATATTATACACAGACTCCAATAACGCAGCCGAATACGAGGCCTTATTGCATGGTCTTCGGATGGCTGTCTCCATGGGCATACAATGCCTGGAAGTGCACGGGGACTCAAACCTCGCAATATCCTAAATAAATGGAGATTTCGATGCCAAAGATCCGAAGATGGTGGCTTATCGTAATGCCGTCCTGAAAATGTCAGCTCAGTTTGAGGGGCTCGAGTTCATCACGTGGCTCGAGAAAGTAATCAAGCGGCGGACGTCCTTGCTCGCATCGGCGCCAAGCTTGACCCCATCCCACCTAACATCTTTCTGGAAAGGCTTTTTAAGCCGTCCATGGTGTGGCAAGGGGAGAGTGGCAATACCAGTTCGGATCCGAACACAACCCCAGACTCCCAACACAACGATATCATCGGGGGCTCAGCCACCGAAATAACACCGTCGGCCCATCTCATCATGGCAGTCATTGCCCCATCGACCGAACCCTTCTTGGCCTACCTTAATAGGAGAGAACTCCCTGAGGATCAGAATGAGGCTCGCCGCATTGTCCGGCATTCGAAGGCCTACAAGGTTCACGACGGAGAGCTCTACAAGAAAAGCGCCACCGGAGTCCTTCAAAGACGTATCTCCGAGGAAGAGGGGCGGCAGCTCCTGGCTGAAATTCATGCCGATCTCGGCGGTCATCACGCCGCAGCTCGGGCCCTTGTTACCAAGGCCTTCCGTACAGGTTTTTATTTGTCGACGACCCGAGAAGATGCACAGGACCTTGTCCAACGAGGCATCGGATGCCAGCTCTTCGCCAACCAAAGCCATAGGCCCCCACCGCTCTACAAACAACCCCCATCACTTGGCCTTTCGCGGTCTGGGGGCTCGATATGGTCGGACCCCTTAAAGGAGGAAGCCGTAAGAAAAAGTATCTGCTGGTCATTGTGGATAAATTCACTAAGTGGATAGAGGCCAAACCAGTTAAAACGGCCGAGGCCGGGCCAGTGATAGAATTCATATCCGGTGTTGTGCGCCGTTATGGTATTCCACATAGCATCATCACCGATAACGGCTCTAATTTCACAGCCGATGAGGTGAAAACCTGGTGCGCTAATCTGGGCATTAAGCTCGATTACGCCTCTCTCTATCACCCGCAAACAAACGGCCAAGTCGAACGGGCCAATGGTCTTATTATGAGCGGCATTAAACCCAGACTAGTGTGGTCTTTGAGAGAATCAGACAAGCACTGGGTTGAGGAGCTCGACTCCGTACTCTGGGGGCTGCGGACCACGCCCAACCGCACTATTGGATACACACCTTTCTTCATGGTGTACGGCGCGTAGGCTGTGTTGCCCTGCGATATTATTCATGACTCACCTCGAGTGCGCATGTACGAAGAGAGAGAGGCCGAGCTTGATCGGCAGGACAGCCTAGATGTCCTGGAGGAGGAGCGCCATGTTGCAAAAGCCCGTTCTGCATTTTATCAACAACAAGCCCGCAGATACCAAAGCAGAGAAGTACGGGCCAAGACTTATAATGTTGGTGAACTCGTTCTACGCTTGCCGGAGAAGAAAAAGGACAAACTCAAGCCCAAATGGGAGGGTCCCTTCATCATTGACGAAGTTCTCACTGGAGGAGCGTACCGCCTGCGTGATGCATCAGCCAATCGCCTAGAGCCGAACCCCTGGAACGCGGCTAGAATCCGAAGATTTTGTGCCTAGCGCCGAACTATTTGTTCGTCACCTTCTCCCTGTTGCTTCCATTAATTTTTCCCCTCTTTTTATTTTTCCTTTTTTTTCTAGCCTTAAAGCTTTCGCGCGGCTAAACCGTGCACCTGTGACGTACACACCCTCGAACATGTACGTCGATTGTACCTGGGGGCTTCCCGGACAGAAGCTTATTATTATTTTTCGAGCATCAAGCTCATCACATATGTGTTTTTTCCCATATGTACCTTTTCTTCACAATTATATGCATCTATATGACTTAAGTTTTGGCCAAGCTGGGTTGCGTGGCTCCTGTGCTTATGCCCTATGTTCCCGTTAGTTCGGCTAGGGCATAAAGGGAGCACCTCTGCGATTGTTACTGCCGGGTCATCTGGATGTGTACCTCAGACTGGGTGAAGCCGAAAGCTAGCATTCTTAAGGGAATATTCGGTCGGTGGATTAAATATGTTTTTGCATTCACCCCATTGTGAACCCCCAGATGTTATGTATACTGCGATTTTTCCAATCACAGTTCGGACATGCATTTTAATGCATGCACACCCAGGGAAAGGAACCCTTAATGGAACTATTCTCTTTGGAAGATGTTTCTTACAATCATAATGTAATATAACATAACTAGCCGGATACAACTTGTCTGTTCAAGCAACTATGAAACCTACGCCTGGTTTCCACGCATAACCCGGTCTATTTTACCGCTCAGGTATTCAAAAACACTACGCACCTTTGGGTCCAGAGGTCGAAGTGAAAAGGTTTGCCATGACAATCTTTTTACAATTCAGCTAGAGTTACATATGTCAAAGAAAGTACATAGTCACTTGGACACAAAAACTTCCTCCTCTATACCGTATAGCAGGCTGTCTAACTTACAATCCTGCTGAGAATACTTGGCAGCTACTTCTACTTGGTCATATACCAAATTAACGGGAACTTATTTTCCATCTGACCCTAGAGGTCAGACCCGAGCCATATGATTAGGATCAAGCTTGGTATACCGTGTTTTCACCATGGCCCAGGCTTCTCGTGCACCTTCCTGGAAGGCCGATATCTTCCACAATCGAAAGTGCCGCAGTGCTCCCTTGAATAGCTGTATAAGCTCCTCCATCTTTCCTGGAGGGGAGACAGATGGCCACAAGGCCTTGGCAACATTTCGCATCGCCTGCCGAGCTTGCTCATGCATTTGCGATAGCTCTTGTAGCAGATCGCCCGAGAATCTGGACATCTCCTCTTCGGGACAACCGGTCAGCATACCTGCAGACATAACTATGTCAGTCCCCTTCATCTCTGAATTACTCGAAGGTAAGTTTGACCACATACCGAATATGGTGCCCCGCAGCCTTTTATTCTCCTTCGCAGAGTCAGCCAGCTAGGCCCGCACATCTTTCAGTTCTTCGCCCAGCTGGGTGTTTGAATCCTAGAGTTTGTTCTTCTCCTCCCTGACTCGTGTCAACACATGTTCACCCGCGGCGAGTAGTCTTTTGGACTCTTTCTCACCTGCTTGAGCGGCCTTCAATTGCTCCTCCAGTTGATCTGATGATCCTGTTATGAGATAAGCAACAGTGTTAACATAGCTGGTATATAATTATGTTTTCTCGATGGAGGGGAATATTACCAGTCGACGCCCTCTTGGATTTCTCCAGTTCAGCGGTAACAATAGTTAGCTAGTCCGATATTTTTCTAGCTCTTGAGACAACAGGTTGTTCTTCTCCGTAAGCACCTGGTTATACAATGATCCTTAAATCAATTGTATTAACAGGCACCTTGATGGGTGAACAGGACATGCCATCTGCCTTTGACTCCTCGAGGTTAGAATAGTCATTAGGATCATATTCTGAACAAGAATCAACAGGTGGTGAGCGTATGAGTTTCATTGCATCCAGAATGGCACTCAATGCCTTGGTGCCAATTTTGTAAGTCATTGCGGTGTTTAGCTTCAAGAGTGGAGTGCTGCTAGTGCGACACAAAGCAGCTACACAGATCATAGTGTAGATATAACGGGAAAACCGTAAGCATCAGAGTAAAATCAGCAAAGTGGAACTTGCTGGAATATATGTGCTAGTATTGCCAGTATGGCTAGAAAGCCTTCGGATACCAGCTCTCTTCAACTGAAGGTGCTGTACTGTTAATATCAGTGTAACTCTCAAAGGCGACACAGCTCCCCGCATTTCCTTGTTAGTCTTATAGGATTCAAGTGGGCAGGCCACTACAAATCCTATTCCCATGTTTACAAAATCTTACGAATCAAAGACGCCCGACGAGTTTAAAGTGTCCATACCAACCGACCGTATAGACCTCTACACTGCAAATGTCCCTGCTTATATTCACTACAAGGAACATACTGTACTACTATCATACTCCCTCCGTTCCAAAATATAAGTCTTGGTAGAGATTTCCACTATGGATCACATACAGATGTATCCAGATACATTTTAGAGTGTAGATTCACTCATTTTGCTCCATATGTAGTCCATGGTGGAATCTATACAAAGACTTGTATTTAGGAACGGAGAGAGTACTTATTAAAGAAGAACGGAAGAGGAACATGGTAAAGAAGAGCAAGCAGATTTTGGATAATAAAATGTTCATTGCGCAGTGCCCACACATGATGAACCAGAGCACATTAAGAAAGCAACTCCCTACTGTCTCTCTATATGTGGTGCACGTGCTTTTTCGAAAGTAAAGTAGGAACATTAGCTGACCAATTAAATGTTATCTGTTTTAGTAATATCAGCATCATATCAGATTCGTACTTGAGCAACACGTTTGGAATTATGAGTGGCACGTTGTTTAGCTTGATGGATTCAGGAGCAGTGCTAAGCAGGTACGATGATGGTACTGAATATAAAGGCATGTCTGCATTTGGGTCAGTTGACCATTTCAGGCGGTTGGATGAAGATCCTACGTCTCCTAACCCTTCTTCTTCCTCGTCTCTGATTCTTCCCATACAGAACACCGCACGGGCCACCGACCGGACCATCGGCCCCCACCGCCTGTGTTCCTCCGCCACCCCCACCCCCGCCCCCACCCGCGTCGAGTTTTCTTCGTTCGGCGAGGCCCCACCACCGCCCCCCAACAACCAAAGTCCCCACCCGAGCCCCTCCGTTCGCACCGGCGAACTCCGGCGAGCTCTGAAAAATCGACTGACCCAATTTTGAAATTTAGTCTACTGTGATTTAACTAGTGTGGAATATAAAAGGGGAAACCATAAGCATTGGGAGTATAGTGTTGAGCGTGCCATGGCAGATCTAAAGGTGCAAACCAGACAAAGGCAACTTCGCAACCAATGTTTGCTCTCAACTAGCAAGTAAGTGATGGACAAGAAATCAGAGTAAAGCAGTGGCGATCTATTTTCTTGCTGCGAAAAATAAGTTGAGCAGATACGAAAGAGTACCACCTCTGGTGCGGCACCGTGTATGCATCTGCTGCGAATTTGACGGTGTTGCGGTAGCGATGGCTGTCGGCAGCATGGAAGCAGATCTAGGAGGGTAGATGGTGGCGGTGGGGCACGTTGGACGAGACGGTCGTAGGAGCGGTGCCGGCAAGGTGGACGACGGCGGGGATGAAGCGAGAGGACGGGATGCAAGGATCCCGGTCTGAAGCCGTGGATGAGAGAGGTCGATCTCTTGTAATGGACGGCGGCATCGGGGTATCAGCTCCGGCATGGTGGAGGAGGACGGCGGTGGATGGGGTGGCGGACGGAGGAGGCTGGGGTGGAGAGGGTGTTTTGGCGCCCACGGAGTACGAATGGGGAAATGGAGGTGGAGAGGAAGGGGGCAACCATGTCTTCAGGGCGCGCTTGTCTCAAATGCGAGGAAATTTACAAACTTAGCCCACGTTTCAAATTTCCTACATCACAGCAATATTAGTCGGCTAGGGATAGGACGGTAATCTCGCATACACCGAATATTTGCCGACGAGAGTTTGTTTTTGGCGCCCATCGTGTATGAATCAGGGAGGGAGTCGATTTCGGCCGAGGACACACTGTGTTTTGGCGCCCGCCGTGCATGAATCCGGGTGAGAGGCGGTTATGTCATGTTCGAGTGAAATTACAAACCTACCCCTATTGAAACCTATAGAAATCGAGCAGATAGGCTTTGCGTGGCAGGGATAGGCAGTAGTAATTTCCATCTCGCAGATTTTGGTTTCGGGCGGTTACTGCGACTTTCCCCACTTTGTTCAAATTTTGCAGAGTGCACGTTTACCGTGCCAACTCAATTCGAATCCCGTTTGTATTCTATTTTTTTCGGGCGGGATCTATTTTCGATTGGAATAAAATTCTATATACATCATTTTTATATATACTTTCAAAAGCACAACAAAGAATTCTTCTCCTTTATATGTATAATATGCTTTACAAATACAATGATCTCAAAATCACAAGGTTGAATTCAAAAAATTAAACCAAATTATGTTCTACTAAAATGTATGGATCAGTAATATCAACATATTAAATAACATAGATGCGCGTGAATTCATATGAGTATGCATGTTTGATAGATGAATTTTGGTTTGAGTATGGATTACATGTATCATCATCTCGAATTCAAATATTTGAATCCCTTTTATGTTCACTCCTTTCACGCCCATCTCTCTCGCATGCATGCTCCTTCATGTAGCTATCACTCTCTTTTCTCCAGCTCACCCGCACGCTCACTTCATGTTTCTCCTATCCTCGCAAACATGGTCTCTTGACGTCTCCCTTGATAAGTGTCACACTCTCCCTATCATTATACATTACACGGTTTTCATTATCTCTCATGTCTCTACCGTTCTCTCGTATCACTAGGTACCTAAGCTTTCTTTTTCACCGCCACACACACAGTCTCCACTCGTCTTTCACTTTGTGTTTCTCTCTATGGGATTCTCTCACACACCCTATATGTCTCTAGATATGAATCATACCACTAAAATTACTCTCTCTCTCTCTCTCTCTCCTGTAGACACAACATTTGTTGCGGTCTCCTTTTCGTCTCCATCCTAGACTGACATTATTCATTTGGTAACCGATCAGACAAAATCCCCCCCTCTCTCTCTCACACACACAACTCCTGCTTCCACTCCCCTTCCCGACTATCGTCTCTCTCTCTCTCTCTCTCACTCACAAAACTCTCGCTTTCGCACCCCCGTCTCGTATTTCACTCACAAACATTTATCGACTAGCCTCTAGATAGGTTTATACACCCGCACACTCGTGCTTCCACTATCGCATACATGTCTCTCTCCTGCTCCTTGTATCTATGTAGATTTTTCTTCCCTTCTTGAGACACGCCCTCTCGATCGTGCACACACACAATCGCCTCATTTTAAGCTGATACCTCTCGCACACACACTCTTTGTGTCTTTGTCACACATGCACTCCGTCCTCCTCCTCTCTCCCTCTCTCTCTCTCACACACATGGGCTTTTTGAAACAACTAGCAAGATGCCCATGCGTTGCACGGAACATGAAGATGAATTTGTATGAGTAGTTTATCTTGTGGGAGAAAAGGATGAACAAGGGAAGGCCTTATTTGCAAGTGTGGAGAGGGGTGTGGGTATCTTTTTGCAAAATTGCCATAGTTTCCTTCCTATCCATCAGATATAGATCGGACGTCCTATATTGCAGGATGGCAGGCACACGATCATCACCGACTATGCTTTTTATAAGAATAGGGATAAAAAAAGAGTTGGTGATGATGGTGGGCCTGCCATCCTGCAATATAGGCCGTCCGATTTATATCTGACGGATAGGAACGAAACTATGGCAATTTACCCGCACTCCTCTCCAGATTTGCAGATAAGGCCTTCCCTCGTTCATCATTTTCTCCCACAAGATCTTGATGTTCCGTGCAACGCACGAGCATCTTGCTAGTAAGAGTAGAAATTAGACATATACCACTTCTCGAATCTTGAAACCAACAACATTCCTCCCTTATCTCATCAAAACTGCCAAAGGAATATATTTTGAGTGAAACATAACATTTTTTTAGTGATATACGTATTTCAAAACTAGACTTTTTTCTATCAAATCGGTGAATATGTATTAATCTACTCAGATCGTGTGGCAATGCATTGGCACATTGCTAGTAGTTATTATAATTTTGTGGACACCAGACAAACGGTGGAGTACATATACGAAGAGAAGAGGCGCATGCACGCAGTCGGTCTCTCGCTGTCTCGCACACATGAGTGTTACGTAAAGGCAACATTAAGAAATAAACCCTAAAACCCTAGGTGCACGATTGCTGCATTCGCGGGTACCGGGTACGTGGTGAGCGCACCTTTGTAGGAATAGTCAGCTCGCGTGATAATTTGATCCGTAGGAGTTGATGGTCGGGACCACAGGTGAACGACTTGGACGCGGTGGCTCGCCAGTTGCCACAGATTGAGTAGCCATGTTTAGAATATCATTTTTTTAGCGGGGTTAAGAGTTCTGATTTTTAATGGCGCGTTATAAGTACTAAGTAGTTTTTAGAACGATTGGTAGGGAGCGAAAATGGAATTCATAGTACTACCTACTACGTACCTCCTTGGCATATGGTTGTATGGGTTTATGTTGCGATATGTTGAACTTGGTAGTTCTAGGGCAAATACTATGTTTAGATTTAGATGTTGGTTTTCAGTAATGAAAATCGGAAGGGGGAAACCCTTCTTTGATTAAAAAAACTACTACCTCTGTTCTGGTTTACTAGTCCCCATCGTTTTTTGGGTCAAAGTTTGTCCATGAATTTTACTTGTAAAATGTGAATGGAAAAAGATATTTTGTTATACGCAAACAAAAAAGGACTGGAGGGAGTGATTGCTCTGACACGGACGCAACCTCTCATAGCGCAGGCATTGAACCGACGCGCCGGCCAAGAGGGCCCCACTCGCTGCAGGCCCGGCTGAACACGCCTCCTCGCTGCATGCAACCGGCCTCAGACTGCCCCGCCTGCCTTCATTGAATCCGCGTGTGTGCTGGCAACACGTCCTTCCATGAGCCGGCCAGCATTTTAGAACACAAAAAGTGACCAAAATATAATTAATTACGCATGGTCTTGACTTGTTGTGCTCGCACTGGTAGCAGGAACTAGAGGTTTTTCTTTATTCATAACTCTCCTCAAATTTTTTTGGCTTTGAAGTGAATCATGGTTGTGGACATTATGTATGAATGTGGGGATATCTGTGAACATGAGTTTGATGTGAGAGTTGAACTTGGAAAGTCGGGCTTGCGCGTGAACTATACCATGTCCAATGCTTCGTCTGTTATTGTTTGGAAAGTAATTGCTGTTATTACATGACCCAAAAAAATATTTTGTGCCACATCAGTAGATGCACGGACATCACAACAGGCATGCTGACTAGATAAACATTTGAACCTAGCTACTATGAAGGAAATTTTGTATGGACAACAGTTCTAGATAGCAGGAGACGCCTAGCCTGCTGTGCCTCTGCTAGCTTATTTCTGGCCTCTTCCATCTCTTCTTTGGAATTGGTGAAGAGAGCATCTGATTGCTCTTTTCGCTTCTTCAGGAACTCAGCTACATTCTCAAGGGTTGCTGCACGCTTTCTTTCAGCCTTTACTAGAGCCACGAGGACACGAACAGCTGATGACTCCACCTGGCTTGTGTGTAATCCAGCATCATCTGGGAATTTGCACCTTGTGTCTAATCCAGCATCATTAGGGAACTGGCACCTTGTGTGTAATCCAGCCTCATTCTGGAAACATGATCTCGAGGTTGACCATACTTCCCTCCTAGCAGGAACTGCATCCTGACATGAAGTTACTTCTTTTTTAGATAATTACTTAGAGCAACCAGATCCATTTAGTAAAACCAGATAAACAGAACAGGGAGAAGTGAATTCGAAAGGAAAAAATATAAAAACAGACTACAAGGTGAGAACACCCACTTCCTACATCAAGCTAAAAACGAAAGCATTAGGACGATTAAGACTCTTCTTATGACACATCGAACAACACAAGGCTTAAGAGAAACATAAACTACAACATATACACATCGAAGAACATGAGGCTAAACGAAAGTAATTAAAAGGGTGTTACTTACCAAAGCTCGTTTTACAGGTTCGGTGTAGCTCCTCTTTAACTTGCCACGCTCCTTGAAGATGTCCCCAATATCCCGTGTTTGGTCTTCATTGCTCCTCTGCATGTTCGCACTCGTGGTTTTAAAATCTCAACATGTCAAGAAAAATATACTACTAGTAATACTCGCGCATCCTGTGGGCAACATTAAAGCACTCGTCTGCCATGTTAGAGCATCTCCAACAGAATCGCAACGCGCGATGCTTTAAAAAAGCGTTTACAGTGCTGAGATCGAGAAGTAGAGATAGAGAGTAGAGGATAGTTCTCAGCATAGATTGATAAAAAATAGATTATTCAACTACTCCTCGTCGTCCGACTCCTCCTCGGTGATGTCCTCCTCCGACGTCTGATTGTAGGCGTGAAGATACCGATCATCGTCGGATTCCCAGGGCGACGCTGCTCCTAGCCTCATGTTGAATTGAGCATCCGCTTTTTGCCTACGCTTGTCCTCGCGATAGGCGGCTCGCTCCGCCCTCCTCTTATCCCTCTCCGCCCTCCTTTGCTTGTAGAACTCGCGCTCGTTGATGATGTCCTACGGGAAGCGTTGGTGCCATAGCGCCATGGCTTCCTCGTCCATCTCGGCGATGCCGAGACGGTGCTCCCACCTCCGGTTGTCGCAACGATCCTCGTCGGTGATAAGCCGCAGCAGAGGCGCGAGCTCCTGTGCCCGCTCCCACGTCGGCACGTTGGGGAAGTTCAATGTTCTATGAGGCCACCGGAGGCGCCACGCCGCCGCGTCGTATGCGCGGGCGGCCTTCTTGGCGGTGTCGAAATTGCCGAGGCCGAGGCGCATCCTGTGGAAACCGGATCTCGGTGGAGAAGCCGCCGGAGGGGCGCGCGCGGATGCCGCGGTATCCCCAAGTTTCCCAGCGACGCGGCGGCGGCGAGGCGAGAAAGAGCGGGGAGAAAGCGGTGGCGAGGCACAGAGCGGGGAGAGAGCGGTGGCAAGGCATAGAGCGGTGGGAGGGCGTTGGATTTTATAAAGCGTGTCGGACGCCGCGCGCCAAAACTAGCGCACGCCCGGCCGCTTTTTCCCCCGCGCGCGCAATCCTTTCCCGACTTCTCTGCTATCTCTACTCTCTTCTCTACTGTCATATTTATTTTATATTTAATATTTATCTCTACTTCTCTACTCTCAATTTTTTTCTCTACTTTTTCCCTACTCTTATAAAAAAACAGAGTTGGTGATGATAGTGTTCCTGCCATCCTGCAATATAGGCCATCCGATTTATATCCGACGGATAGGAAGGAAACTGTGGCAATTTTGCAAAAAGATACCCACACCCCTCGCCGCATTTGCAAATAAGGCATTCCCTCGTTCATCATTTTCTCCCACAAGATAAACTACTCATACAAATGCATCTTGATGCGTGCAACGCATGGGCATCTTGGTAGTTCTAAAAAACTATCCATCATTTGCCACACTACTGGTTGCAGATGAAATACCTACCCAAGCACAGCGCGATACAGGAGCGACGCACAATTACAAGCTGATATTCTGTTGGACAATGGAGGCTATAACCAATTACTTTTACGGGAACAATAGCACCCCGGAAATTTGAAGGGTAGGTATGAACAAAATTGGAACTACACATGTATTGCTAAGTGATTCAATACACACATTACCAATCGAGGAGGAGAACGATGGTCGCGACGGCCTCTGTGAGTCATGGTCGGCAACGGGAGTCAGTTCATTGTCCACGACGGTGGTGCTTCTGTGCTTGGCGTCGGCTTCCGGGAAGCAGATCCGAGACCGTGGAAGACGGTGCCGGGGAAGAGGCTCCGTGTACAACGACGACGATGGACCGGCTTCAGTGCGGCGTACGAGGTCGTTGATGAGGCAGATGCACTGCGGTGGACGAGTGCGCCGATGTAGAAGGGGAGGAGCACAAAGGCTGCGGTGCCGTGGAGAAGTCTATTTTGCGGTGGGGATAGAAAATGGGGAGTATTCAGGTGTACTACTCTGGGTGCCGGGGTGGGGTTGGTTTGGTAGGGTGAACCTAAAGTTACGAAAACAGCCCCCAACCAACCGTCATTCGTAGGCCTGTTCTGAAGGCTATGATGGTAACTTCCCACTGCTCGAATCAGGGTCGCGGGAGATTTTCCCGCCGACCTCAAAATTTTGTGACACTGAACTCCCCGTGTGGCGTGTTGGGTGATTCGGCTAAGCAACTAGCGAGTAGTACTAGTAAACTCTGCATATTAGGTTTAACCGAAGTCAAACTTCCTAAAGTTTGACCAAGTTTATAGAAAAATATAAACATTTACCATAACATATATGTATGATGTGAAAGTACATTCAATAATGAATCTAATGGTATTTATTTGTTATTGTATATGTTAATATTTTCTGTTATAAACTTTCTGAGAGTTTACAAAACTTGACTTTGACCAATGCTAATATGCAGACTTAAATAAAAATGGAGGGTGTACACATTTGTTTTCTTAGTATGTAGTGAATTAATCATTTGTTGAAATTGTGAAATAAATATATTAGGCTACTGACTTCGAATGTAATGGTCTATACAGTTCAATAGTTACAATCATTGTCGAATTCCAAGATGTATACGAGGTCTATAGTACTTCACAACATGCTCAAACTCGCATAATCCCAGTCAAATGACAATCAAAATGCATTTCATAGTTATTACTTTGTAGGATGCAACAAAACCAACAATAACTCTACATCAGCCATTATAAAAGCAACATTTTGAACATATCCCAATGTGTGAATGAAATGTGCAGAGAGAGCTTGCGAAGATGGAGCAGATAGGGCGAGAAAGATTGTATGTATGTGGACGAGAGAGTAGGAGACAAACCTAACGAAACAGAAAAAGGGAGATAGAGAGAGAAAGAGAGGAAGAAGTTAGGTCTGTGAGAAAGATGGAGACATGTAATATACGTGAGATGCGTGTGCATCCGGATTCTGTACACGTGGAAGGAGAAGAGACAACAGGTTTGATGAGAGAGCTGAAAAAACATGGACGAGAGGGGAAGGATCTCGTGGGTTGAGGTATTGATAAATTTGTGCGGGGGAGAGAGGGATTGGTAATTTTGTGCGAGAGAGAGGGCGGGGGGAGGAGTCGGTCAGCCGTCGTCACATCAACCTGCTTCCAAATGGCCCCGCATTCTCTAGCGCAGTGTGGTCACCGTCTTCGATCTCCTTGATGCCCTCTTTGAAGATTGAGGTGTTGTGCATGCTGGGGTGCGAAGAAGCACAAGCGAGAGTGGTCGCCATATAACCTTGGATGGGGATGAATTGTGTGCTCGGGGGAGGGGGTGTGTGTGTGATGTGTGCTGTGTGTGTGTGTGTGAGAGAGAGATATTGAGAGAAAACACACGTAAGGAGAGAAATGTGTGTGTATGTGACGGAAAGCTACTTGCTAAACAGGGTATTCACGAAGAGATTGTGCGTGCGAGATAGAGAGCGATGTGCGGGCCTTGAGGTGGGCAGGGGCTGGGTGAGGGTGTCAAAATGTGCGCGTTGATGCATGTGTTACATGCGATCGTGCGAGGGACGGACGAATCGAGAGAGATGGTTGTTGTGTTACGGATGCTCCTCTCTCTCTCTCACACACACACACACACACAAGTAAAATAGAAGACCGTTCTCTCATGTATACACAACGTATCGGCATCTGTCTATGTCTCACTCATGCATGATCATTTGCACATTCACACCTCTCTATGTCTCTACCACACGCACACCGTCTCCACATTGCCCTTCCGCCACAACACACATATGTACACATACACACGTTCTCTCTCAGTCACACACATAGGGGCTATTTTGTTTGAGACTAAGGGGCTGTTTGGTTTGTGACTATGGTTGCCACATCTTGCCACACCGAAGGTTAGGAAGCTTTGACCAATTTAGGAGGGTGTTTGGTTCAAGCCTTACCTTAGGCAATATACTTTTTGCCACACTAGGGCCCCGCATGACATACACTCACAAAGTGTGGCAAGATTCCCTTAGGCTTAACCTTAGGCAAGTGTGGCAAAAATTGTGTGGCAAAATGTGGCATTCCTAGGCCTAAAACCAAACAGCCCGTAAGTTTGCCTAAGGTTGCCACACCTAAGGTTAGGCAAGTTTGACCAACTTAGGTGGGTGTTTGGTTCAATCCACACCTTAGGCAAGCCACATTAGTGTCCCACATTACATACACTCAAAAAGTGTGGCAAGATTCCCTTAGGCTTGCCAACTTGTGGCTCTCATTTTGAAGAACTAACCTTAGGCAAGTGTGGCAACATTGTCTCTATGACAAGTGGGCCATAGGGGCAATAAAGTGTGGCAAGCCAAAGTGTGGAAAAAACCAAACACATGCCAACTAAACTGTGGCTGCCAAATTTTGGCTTGGCAAACGGTGGCTAGGAACCAAACAACCCCAAAATCAGTATTTAAAAAAAACTAGGGCGCACCTAAAACGTCCAAATCCAAATAAACACGAACTGGAGCTAAATTCAAATATATGGAAATATTGTAGCGTCAAGAACTTTTCCCAGGAAAAAAAGTTGAGTAATATTCGGGGATTGTTTTCACACACACAAAAAGGTTCGGTGGATGTCCTTCGAGCGCGACACGGTGACACACCGTTCGATCGACCGCGCAGCCGCGGTTCACGCGCTTGCACATGATTCCATATCGTGGCTGTGGTAACTAATAAAAGCGCTGCCTAAGTCTAATGTTTACGTGTACTAGTACGATTTTCTTTTAAGGTTGACCAACCCTATATAAAACTAAACTAAGCTCCCATACACGCACTCATCAATATGTCGCCGCCGCCGTTGCGCATGCCGGCGCCCGCCTGCTCCGGCCAACAATTTCTCGCCCATTACCGCCATGTCGCCGCCAAGCCGAAGGCTCGCCCGCTCACGTCGTCTGCAGTCCCTCCTCGCGATGCCACCGCGCTGCCAAGCACGCGAGCAGCTGGTGGAGCCGCGTCTATGCACGCAGCGTACGAAGAGGAGGACGAGCGCGTGCTCCAGCACGCCGGCGAGGAGGAACTAGCGTGTCATTGTCGTCTCTGCCCGCGCGGAGGAGGCGCGCATGGTGGCTGTCGCGGCGGAAGTCGGTCACGTGCGCGTCGAGCCCACAAACCGGGTGCGGACGCGGAATCTACCTTCGAGACCTTGAATGCCACGTGGATCCTGCAATCTGAAGGAGGAATTTGGGTCAGTCTACTCTTGTGAGCCGTTTTATGCAACATGGATGGCTAGAAGGGCTTCTTGAACCTCCGAAATAGATGCACGGTTCATCTTCTCAGCTCGCCACACGCCTAACCGCCTACCGCCGCCGCGATCTCCCCTGAACCACCTGCCACCGCCATGCTCCCCCCACCCCCGCCATCCCTTTAACCCCGGGCACGATCCATTTTTTTCCGGCAAACTGCATTCCGCAGCCAACACTCATAAGATAGATCATGGGCAGCCTGCCATCTTCTTCCTTCACTCCGTCGAACTTCTTTCACAAATCGACTGACCCAAATTATACTACTAGTACGAACGTATTAACTACAGTAGGAACACGAATATACGAGTAGTAGTACCAACTGCATTAAGAAAAGTAGTAAGACATAGTACTAGTACTACTGTACGTACTAAAGAGTTCAAATAACGAGAAAGAACATAAACATAGTTCTGCTGGGGCCTCAGCACAACACACCCTTGAAAATAAACTAAGCAACTAGTCCGCTTGACACTGCAGTAGAACCAGCATGAGCGACGGCACTGCCACCTACTCGGAGTCCGAGTCCATGTCCTTGACTTTGTCCTCGTCCTCTTCCACTTTGCCGACGCTTCTTTGCTTGAACCTGACACTGGGCTCTGCTTCTTCATCCAACCCTTGTAGATATTTAAACAAAGGTAGGCATCCATTGCTACGTACAGGATGTGATCTTCATCTAATGTCTTCGACTCCCATGCATGATGAAACTCATGATGAGGTTTCTTCAGTTTAGCGTACGAACGATCAATCATGGCTGCTGCCAGGGTCAGCATTGAAGGCTGAGAGGAGGACACCAGCCCTTCCTTCTAGAGGTCGAAGGGGTCGCCTACAACGAGGCCTATCCGACCCAGGATTTCCTTGTCGTTCCTAAAGTCTACAGTAACGAATTTGACTCGGCCGCCCTTGAGGAACTTCTTAAATTCCTCACACTCAACGTCGGCATGGCATATGTGGTAGACCAAGCATAAGTCATGCACGCAAACCTGGATCACGGCGGGCTTCTTCTTCTCTGCCTCCTTTAGTTTCTTCTCGCTTCCCAGGACTGTGGTGTACTCAACATCTAGCCCAGCGACCCACTCATCATTTGAATTTTCAAACATGCGTTTGAAGCGAGCAAGACATTCTTTCACCGTTGCGGAAGAACAGGTGTAGATGACCTCAAACTCATCACCGGTGATGGTTCTAACGTTGTACTCACTGCCGATCATGGAGATTTGGGACGCCATGGATTTGGGAGGAGGGTTAGGATTAGTGGAACTGCCGTAATGTGGAGACGGGACGACTGGGAGCGAACTGTTGTAAGGTACTGTACTAGTAGAAGACGGGGACGAGTAGGGCGTGCGAATGGCATGGGGTTGCTGGCTTGCCCGGTGGATAAACGGCTGCAAGCCCCCAAAGAGTTCTCGAGAACTATGCGGGACCCACTAGATGTCATGTCTACTAGACCCATATCATAGGCCTGACGGTATAGCTTTTGCCTGTTCGCATGTAACTTCAATTAATTCCGTCAACCGTCGCGCCTCCCACGACCTTCGCCTCCCTCGCGTGGTCGCGCCCTTTGAGACTTCGACCGGCTATAAATGAGCAATTTGTTTTGCGTACTCCGCATGCATGATACTCCCTCTAGTCCTTTTTACTTCCGTCAACTATTTATACTAAAAATATCAATATCTACAATACTGATTATAATGAGTAGTATAAAGCACCTCTTGGGTGGGTTAGATTTTTTTGGGTTAGTTGAGTTCAAACTAACCCAAACTAACTCTAACACATGGATCCAAACAGGGCCAAGGTCAGCTATTAGAGTACTACTACCTCCCTTCTAGTTTAAAGGGCTCGATTCAAAAATTTGACCTACTCTTAGCAAGATAGAGGCGGTGGAATAGTTTTTGTAGTTCTTCACAAAAAATGTGTTTACCAATGCATGCATGAACACTAGTTACTCTAACCCCCCTCTCTTCTTTAATTCTTTGCCACATCAGCATGTTTGCTATTCCCGTGTGCATGATACCAGCTAAGATACCACCATTATGGCCAGCCTTAATCATCGCATGCAATAATTTAGTGCACCTTGAAATATGAACATGTGTGGGGCGTGTATGTTTTTAATGACTTGAGACTATACCTAGCCCGGCATGCAAGATGAGATTTATTATGCACCGTTCCCCATACCTGCAGGAAGCCCGTTCGTCTCCAAATCTTTTCCTCTCCATGTGTGGAAACAATATGCCTGCCAGACTCTCCTTCTCCCTCCGACGGTCCCACCACTCCACCCCATGTGGAAAAAATCTGCATGCATGGCTCTCCTCCCCCCGCGCACGTCCAATCCGTTGTGACCAGCAATATTTCCACCCCTTCCCTCCCCCGTAATTTACTCCAACAAATATGCCCACGTAGCTGTTACTTAACTTCAGGTGCATTGGTTCACTGACATATGGGCCCAACAGAGGTCTGGCCCACATTTCAATGACGCAACTGGACCTGCAGTTAAGTCAGTGCAACTCAGTCCATATCTTACGTAGGTGTGCCATTGCTCGCTATAAATACTGCGCCTCCCACGACATCGCTATCTCCTCCCCCTCACGTTCACGTTCATCGCTATCTCCTCCCCCTCCCTCTCACGTCGACCACCGTGGCATCGCTCCTCCCAAGCCCTAGGTGCCCCTTGCTGCACCACACGGACGGTCACGTGTCGCCGTTCCATTCCTCGCCGCCACTAGTCGAGGAGGACGCGTCGGCGTTCCGCTCCTCGCCGTGACGCGACGCGTCGCCGTTCCATTCCTCGCCGCCACTAGTAGAGGAGGATGCATCGGCGTTCCGCTCCTCGCCGTGACGCGACGCACCGCTGTTCCGTTCCTCGCCGCCACTAGTCGAGGAGGACGCGTCAGTGTTCCGCTCCTCGCTGTGACGCGACGCGTCGCCATTCCGTTCCTCGCCGCCACTAGTCGAGGAGGACGCGTCGGCGTTCCGCTCCTCGCCGCGACGCGTCGAGGTGGACACGTCGGCGTTCCCAATCTCGCCAGCACGCGCGTCGGAGGACACGTCGGCTCCCCGCTACAAGGTGAACGCCGCGCCGCCCGCCGAGCCCCCCAGCCTTGAGGAGCTTTGGAAAGAAATGGATGTCGCCCTGTGGGAGGCTTTGCCTCCAGCAGAGCGTGCCAAAATAGAGGCGGAGAAGAAGGACGAGGAAGAGAAGCGCACCGCGGAACAAGCTGCCTAGGAGGCCTATGTCGCGTCCGAGAGAGTCAGGCAATTGGCTCTTTGGCAGAAGGCTCGTGCGAGGGCCGTGAGGGTGGCGGAGGACGCCTGTGCCGAAGCCCTGAGTGCAGTCGGGCCCAAGCGCCTCATCTACGCTTGGTGGTACGTGGACCAAGTGCACGCTTCGAGCGAGGAGGAGTACCTGTTGGCGCCGGATCACCACACCGGTGAGATCGCGCTCGCCCGCCGGCAAGCCGCCAATCAACACCTCGCGAGTTGCGAGGCTGAGGAAGAGGCGTTGTGTCGGCGCGCTGGGAAACGGCCGCGCACCAGGGCACTCGTGGCGCGCGGCAAGCGCTCCTGCGAGCGTCATGGCTTTTAGGAGGAGTATAATTTTTGTTTCGTAAGGCGATCTCATTAGTTTTGGGACGCAAATGATAAATCCTGAACTTTCAGGAATTTTTAGCGTCCTTAATTAAGTATGTAAAAGGGAAAGTTTGGAAACCTTGTGTATTCGTACACATTTTGCAAGTACGTGCATATAGCACAAACTTTACTATATACTATCGCACTACACGTCTCTCTCGATATATGCTTGCAGACTGTGCTACTCCCTCCGTCCAGGTCAATAAGTCATCTTTGCTTGTGCACCGTGACCAAGAAGGAGGGAAGACTTATACACCTAGACGGAGGGAGTACTTCTATTACTTATGTACGTGCAAATGCACGTTTTAACATTAAGATGCGGTTTTTGTAAAAGTAGAAAAACAGCACTAGTCAAGCTTGTGAAACGATTCAATGCAAAACAAATGCAAAAATGCTTGTTTGATTGTTTACTTTTAGCTTCCTTCTCTGTGGTTATTTATCTGTCGTACTTTGTACGGAGTATCTCACTGGTTGGAAAGGCATTTAAATTCCCAAACCGCTTCCTACACCCTGTATCGAATTTTTTGCCTAACAAGTTGTGCCGTGCAATTGGAATTCCAACTTGAGTACTACTACTAGTAGGAGTACCAGGGGCCAGTTATTTTAGGCTTCTAGATTAGTAATCCCATAACTACTACCTCCGTCCTGGTTTATTGGTCCCCATTGTAATCTGTGTCAAATTTTTATCATAAATTCAACTAATGAAATGTTAGTGCATGTCACATGCACTAACATTTTATCAGTTAAATCTTTGGTCAAAATTTAGCACAAATTACAATGGTGACGAATAAACCAGGACGGAGGTACTACTAGTAGTAGTTTAGAAGCCCAAATAAATGAGTGAGGCGCCTTAATGTTACTCTCCACTATGACTAGTCTTATGGGAAAAGCTGGGGAAGCCGCCAAAAGAACTGGCCCAAGGAGTAGTAGCTAGGGATCGAGTGTGCGAGATGAACCGGAGAAAGTAAATGCAGAGAGATGAAATGCAAAAAAGACGGAGGGATGTGATGGTTGCTTGTCCGTTTATTTTACCAGGCCACTTATTACTGGGAGTGGTTGGGTTTTGTGATATGACGGCTTTACTGCCGCGCCACAAGCTGGGTGAGAGGTGAGACTCCCATGTAGCGCCGCCCTCTACACTAGTACTACTACATCGGTCGTGGTTTATCCCCCATTGAATTTGACTGAAGATTTAAATGACAAAATGTTAGTGCATGTCAACAAAAACGATATCGTTTGATTCGTATTTGAACATAGTTTTCAATGATATAATTTTAGGTGACATGCATCATCATTTATCGTACTATATATAATGTTAGTTCAATTTTTGGTCGTACTAATCTATAGTAAGGTGCCTGTGCGTTGCACGGAAGAGTGAAATGCATTGATCGGGGAGTTGTTTATTTTGACAAAGGATGTGGGGGTCATCTCATGTGTAACGGGTATCAATAGGTTTGTTCGAATCTTATTTCATCTCTAGAGCTCACAAACATCCGGGTGAAATAGATAAAAAAGTATCTTTTGCAAACAAAAGCGTTCAACTGTTCAACCTGCATCCAAAACTTGTGAAGAAATAACTCTTATTGTGCTTTGCAGGAAATGATCTTCAAGAATTAGTTTTTGAGTATCCATTGTTATACATGTTGGCTACAGATGACATGGCACTTTCTTATAGTCGACAGTTGGCTATACTATTCAAGTATTAACCATGCCCTTATACACCTAGACGGAGGGATTAAATCAGGATGACTTGGAAGGGGGCAGAGGATATGTAAGAAATGGTTCATCATATGTCTTTCACCAGTACTGTAGTAAAAATTCATACATGGAAGATTCTAGACTAAACCATAAATGGATATACTTTTATTCATGCGCGATACTCCAATAGAGCAAGATCATGCATGGAAGTCTCCACATGCTTAGACAGCGGATTACATTGAGCAAAGACTAATGATCAACATTCAACTTGAATATGCACATGTCCAGGTGAACCTCCTTGGAGTCCCCATGCACATTGTTGGGGGTCAAATAACACCATGCGTATTCCATGTCCACATCGGCGGGAAAGTCCCAGCTCGGCAGAGTCCAAGTATGCTTGGCGTAGCTAGTGTCACCGCCCACGGACCTCCGAGGGGTAGTAATAGTGAGCACGCACCCGTACATCGGCCTTGTGTCAGTGTCAGCGTCAGCGGCGTCGCCCCTGACGCACACTACAAAGATGTGGCGGCGGCCTGTGCGTGCCTCACCGATGGCCACGATCAAGAGGAAGACGCTGCCGTCCTCCTCCGAGACTAGCAGGCGGCGCTGATCCTCCAGCGACTCCGGCACGGTGAATGGGTAGCACGTCTCGTACTTGATGTTCTTCGCCAAGGGCCAGTAGTGATTGCCACACGCCTGCTTCAGGTGATGCACGATGTCCGCCGGCGAGCCCCAAAACGGCACCGGGCACTCATAGCAGTAGACGAAGGGCTCCTTGGAGGCATCGACCAGGCCGTCCATGAAACGGGAGTGGCTGTAGGGGACGTTTCGCCAGTTGAATATATGAGCAAGTTACTAAGAGATTTAGTCCGAATAAGCACAAAATAAATCATGACGGTTATAACAGAGACTAAACTAATCATGCGGACTAACATAGTAGATGAATAGATCGAATCTAGGACACAGACTAGAAACATGAATTCTACCATGATTTCGAACAGGAAGGACAGAAACACATACGGTGCAACAGGAGCAGCACCATTGGCATTGAGGTTGTCTCCCATGTCGTTGAGGAAGAGGTTGCCGAGGTGGGGGAAGAAGTCGTCGTCGGTGAAGTCGTCGCTGCTAGCAATCGCGAGAGTGCGCTCCCCAAATTTCAACAGCGCCCGCCGAATGGAGCGCAGGAGGGAGTGGCTGTAGGGGACGTTGCGGCCACCGAATGGAGCGCAGGAGTAGCCCACAAAGCAGTAGATGGTGCTCCTCCCTAGTCTCTATTCTTATCTTTATCTCTACTACTCTTCTTTGTTTTTTATAATATACTAGTTGTAGTTGTCAAATCGAATAGTACTGCGCCGTCCACTGCATGGCCCGCTGAACACCCTCCTCGCCTCCATCAAACCCCTCCGTTAAACCCGCGTCCAAACCGAGAAACCTACTCCGGCCCGCGGGAGGAAATTTGCCGGTTGCCGTTGGAGAATAATAAGTCACGTCCAATCCATTTGAGTTTATTGCGTGTATGATTCTCCCTCTATAAAAAGTTAATTGCATCCTTAATCTTGTATTCTAAGTACTCTGTGGGTTCCACTGTCAGTACAGTGTACATGACTTGCAGGCTGGCTACAGATTCGTACAGAAAGTTAAAAAGAAACAAATCCATGACTTGCAGGATTGGAGTTAGCACCGATGGCGGTTCGTAGTCGTTCCACGCTCGGGCATTGAAGTTTGTAACTATTTTAGATTAGAACATACTACTCCTCCGGCGCTAGTAGTAGAGCAGAGTCCTACTCCACTACTACTCTACTTAAGCAAGTTAGGGCATAGTAGCAGGTACTGTAGGGAGTACCAGTACTGTGATCACTCAAGCAAGTTGTCTGACTTTGATATGACCCTACGCTGCTGGTATGTGTCTCGTAAGTCAAGCGGCATGCTGTAGTCATCATCACCTGTCCACTTCCCGCAGCACATATTCGCTTCTCCATCTTTGTCCGCTCTTCCATCCCCGCTAAGGCGCCTCCCCCCTCATCCAATCTTCCATCCCCGCGAAGGTGCCTCCCCCTCGTCCGAAACCCAAGCACTAGCAATGGCAGAACCGAGCAGCGTCCGCCGAAAGAGTGGCTGGAATTCGCTCCCCACAGAGGTAATCAAGCTCATTGTTTCGCGTGTGGACAAACTCAGTACCATGTCCGCTTGCCGCGTGCTCGCCGGGGTTGTACCGTTTACTCAAAGCCCTCAGGCCGGAGCTTTTTAAGCCAGCTCCTTGCTTGCTGATGCTGCCTGATCTTCAGAAGCGGCGTGTCACGCAGCATAACAATTGTAGGGTGGCGAGCATCAACCCCCTTGACTGCGATCCGATCCCCGTAACCCTCAACTACATTAACGGTATGTACTGGGTCGGCATGAACACGTCTTGGATGGTGCTCGTCGACGGTCGCGGCAGCTGGATGCTCGTGGAGGTCTACACCCAGCGATTGATCCCCCTTCCTTCGATTAACACTGCACTGCTTTAGCACCGCAGCCCAGAATACTCGAAATTTAAAGTAGCCAACATGATACCAAGTTTGATTTGCTCAAGGTTGTAATCTGCCAAGTGTGACAAGATCTGCGAATTATAAAGACTTCGGGCTAATTGCGTTCTTCAACTGCGGTCTCGCCTATCTGACAGGTCACTGCGGTAAGTGGATAAATCTGCACGTCCATCGCAGGATCGTACATCCTCCATGGTTCTCTGATGCCATTGAACACAAGGGCTTCATTTACGCTATCGACTCCTTCTATGGCTGGACATATTGCTGGCCTACTCCAGTCATCACTACAAACGGCTGTTGCAGCAGTATGTTACTTTCCTATGATATCATGATGGCTTGCTTATATTACTGTCAACATTTACTGAAAAAATATTCATGCTCATAACATGCTGTTCTTAAGATTGACTACATCAAGAGCCCCTTTTTATTTGACTCCAACTTTTTTTAGGGTTATTTGACTCCAACTTGATATGATGTTGTAGGCCGCCTGGTGTCCCTACCCTTCCTAATACCAAAACCTTTCAAAGAAAAGCGGCATGGAAGTTGTAGGTGGTTCCTGGCTCGATCAGACGACGGCGAACGATTGATGATCGTTCGCACGTACCGGACGTGTTGTTTCACGGAATACAATCACAGTCACAGCAAGGTCTTTGAGCAGGATCCCAACTTCTCTGGGCCTTCAGGAATTTTTTACTCGAGGTTGGTAAGTAGCCTTGGTACACGCTCTCTGTTTGTCGGACTGAATAATCCAATTAACCAGGAGATAACCGACGGCAAGGATCATGATGGCAGCGCGGTTTCGTTCATCAGGCAAAACTGTGTGTACACAGCGTACCATGAGTCTGTGCATGCACCATACCCTGATATGTGCCGCCACGCTCTGCAGCCCAAAGTAGGAGAGAGGGTCGCAAGTATCAGACTTCGACCTGCTGGCTGGAGTTTCCCCCGTCAGGCACCCATCTGGTTCAAGCCGTCAGCCAATCTCCACAACTTAATAAATAGTAACGTCTAACTGAGCCAGTTAGTTACATGCGTACATTTGGTGTAGTATGATCTTCTTTTAGTTTGATGCATACACTTGTTCTTTTTTGGTAGCCCTTTTGTAATGATGGCTGATGTTTGGTTTGGAAGAGAGAGTTGCGTCTTCACTCTTCTGGCCTGCTTACTGCTTCTGTTGCACCCCCAGCCCTGGTTGCTGCTGCTGCTGTTTTCAATGTACAATCAGTAGTATATTTTGTCTGTTGGTTGAATAAACGTGTTGTTAGAACGACAAACACAATGTTTTGGAAGTCATTGCACGGTTCGATCCTTTAGTGCCCCGTACCGTACATAGCGCATACTATTTTTCGTATGGAACACATTTTCCACTTGTTAATAACATGCAGCCCACTGATGAAGGCCCAATAGAGAAGCCCATAATTAACTAGAAGGAGGCTCTCACATGAATCCGGCCCAGGTACATGCTCATGGTCCCCTAAACATAAATAAGTTAATAAATAAATAAAGCTAAATGCTCATGCACCAGTTCTTTAAATTCACGATTTAACAGGAGGATATTATTTCCTATGATAGTGTCGTTACATTCAGTATATATTATTCTTCGGCAAAGATAGCGACCAGTCTTCTTTCTCCCAGCATTTTCTTCCTGCAACCAGCGGACCCATGCAAATCGTAGTCAACGTCGTAAATAGATCCGGTCCATTTTTATTTTTCAATAAGAATGTCCAAACCAGCCCAGCACATTGGCGACAGCACTTTATTCTCCACTTTGGTGCGCTCGCCGCGGCGCCGCCGTCCGGCCCTATCAACATAGTTTTTTTCGAAACGGTCTCTATCAACATAGTGAATCGGGAGAGGACTGTAGTTGTGAGTATGACAGTACAGACCCACCAGGTCCACTCCCGAACACAAGCAAGCGCCTCTTTTACTACTCAGATGAACCCGTCATTTTTTTACTCTAATCCACCCTGCTGATATCTGGGACCCACATCATTTTCAATGTATAGTCAATTAACGACTGAATTGCACAACTTTTTTTAGTAGTAATTCGGAGGAGCAGGCTATAAACTGGGTTGTGCGGTCTCCGTGGCCCGTCTAATAACATGACCAGCCCAGCAGTTTTTTATTTGGGAAAATAGGTAGCCCAGTATTTCTTTTTGAAGAATACCCAAGCTAGGCCTATTTGTTTTCTCCGACTTACTGGGCTGCAAATCTTTCAAGACGAGGAGGGATGCATTCCGGCCTGGCCAAAGAGTATGGTCAGTGTCTGTTAAATGTAATATCAAAAGGGGTTGAAAATTCCAAAAAAATAATAGCAAATGGGATATTAGTTTCTTTTTTTGTTTTTGTTCTTCACCGATATCTTATACGTATTTCATTGGATTTAACATGACATAGTACTAATTTATTTTTAAAATTGTTTTAATATGGCTACTAATTTTTGGATTAAGAATATTTAGTTCCCCAGCAAAAATTTGCGAATTTTCAAAATTTCCCACATATTTAGTTAATTTTTTGACCCTGGTACTGACCAGAAAATGGGCAGCAATTCTAAAAATGGAAAACGGGCTGCAATAAATTCCATATGAATTAGAAAATGAGTAAAATTTATAAAAATAATAGCAAATGGGCTGTACACGCCACAGATTTCGAGGCTGACTTGCTTACGCAAGGCTTTGTCAGTCAACACACGATTCTAGCAGAAGTGACTATTGGATGTCCATCCAACGGCCGACGTGCTTCTTCAATCTCTGATCTTCCTGCTCTAACCGCCTAAACTAGCGCTGGCGGGACTGCCTACTCCCTCCTCTTGTGGCCCGTTGTGATGCCGCGCAGGCTTCCCCGGCCCACCCTACTCCCTCCGCTGGCCTGGCCGCACGCAATCAACTGCCTCCTTATTACACGAAAAAAAATGATTCCTCCCACTGACATCTGGGGCGCAACGGTTGGGAGGCTGACCTGTGGGCCTACTAAGTTGACGCGTACGCAGGGCTTGTGAACTTAGTCAACAAATGATTCTAGCAGCAGTAACCGTTGGATTTGAATCGAACGGTCCTGCTGCTTCTTCAATCGTTGCTCTTCTTGCACCAACCGCCCAAACCAGCGCCGGCGAGACCACCTGCTCCTGCCTCCAGTGGCCGGCTGTGCTGCCGTTGAGGCCTCATCGCCCCCTACTGCTCCCACCGCTAGCCAGGCCCTGCAGCGGCGGCAGCCTCACACCGCAGCCGAACCAGTGAACCCTCGTACTCCTCTCCGCTTGGGCATCCACTGCCGCATCTTCCCCGGCTCCGCGTCGTCCCCTTCCTAGGCCTCGCCGTCGTCCACCGCCTTGGTGCTCTCGGCGCGGCGTGGTTAATGTGGTCAACGACCGACTTCCATCGGAAGAGTACTGTACGTGGAGAGGCTGACAGCTGGGTCCACGGCCACAGCCCAGTTTTTTTGGTGATTGCTAAGTAAGTCGCTTTGTTAGGCCTGTTGGGCTGCAAATCTTTCAAGATGAGGAGAGCTTTCATTTGGCTGGCCGAGAAAATGGCCTATCAGTAATGAGAATTGGGTTGTACATTTTTAAAACACATCAAATTTCTTTTTTTTCATTTCGAGATTTTAAATTACATTAATTTTTATGTGTGGACAATTTGTTAGATTTTATATTGATATAAATTTATTTTTAAAATCAGTTTGAATGTGACTCGAAATTTCGGGATTAAAAACAGTTCAGACCGCACCGAAATATGCAAAATTTCGTATAATTTTTTAACCGTGGCCACAATATGGGCTGTAATGCTAACAAAAAGAATATGGGCTCCAAAAAAACCTTAAGAATTAGCAAATGGGTTGTAAATTATTAGAAATAATGGCAGATGGGCTGCATGCTACTTTCCACAGATTTGGGGCTTTCCTAAAAAAAGGGTGACGCACAAGCAGTGACTGTTGGATGTCCATCCAACGGCCGTCGTGCTTCTTCAATCTCTACTCTTCCTGCTCCAGCCGCTCAAACAAGCGCCGGCGGGACTGCCTGCTCCCTACTCCCCGTGGCCGGCTGTGCTGCCGCGCAGGCCTCACCACCCCACCGTACTCCCATCGCTGGCCTAGCCATCCCTCTACTCACCCACACCTGCTGTTATTCTTCGACGACGGCAGACGAACCAGTAAACCCTCGTACAGTCGTACTCCCCTCCGCGTGGGAAACAACTGCCGAGTCTTCCCTACCTCCGTGTCATTCCCTTCCTAGGCCTCGTCGTCGTCCACCGCCCTGGTGCTTTCGGCGCGGCCTGGTCAACGTGGTCAACAACCGACATGCATCTGAACTGGACCGTACGTGGAGAGGCCGACAGCTGGGTCCATGGCCGCACGCAAGGAAATGCCTCCTTATTACGCGCAAAATAATGATTCCTCCACCTGACATCAGGGACCCACCGAAAGGGCCTCTGTATTTCGCGAAAAAATGTTACCGCCGCTGACAGCTCGGACCCACCAGCTATATCTTCGCACACAAGGAAGTGCCTCCTTATTACGCACAAAAAATGAATACTCCCCCTGTTAGCTGGCACCCAGTATAGTGGCAGGCTGACTTGTGGGCCTACTAAGTTGACGGGGACGGAGGGCTTTGTCAACTTAGTCAATATGCACGATTCTAGCTCCAGTGATCGTACGATGTCCATCCAACGGCCGTAGTGCTTCTTCAACCTCTGGTCTTCTTGCTCCAGCCGCCCAAACCAGCGCCGGTCGTGCCTCGTGTGCTCCTGCCTCCCGTGGCCGGCTGCGATGCGGCGGAGGCGTCACCGCCCCTACTACTCCCACCGCTGGCCAGGCCATCTCTCTACTCACCCACACCCCCTATTATTCTGCGGCGACGGCAGCCTCACACCGCAGCGAACCAGTGAACCCTCCACTACTAGGAAAAGGGCTATAGATGATATGGACACTAATGGCGCACCAGGCATGTTGTGCGCCACTACTATATACTAATGGTGCACCATGTGTTGGTGCGCCATTAGTGTCCAAATACTAATGGCGCACCACATCCACGGTGCGCCACTAGTAACAATTTTTTTTCAAAACTAGTAATGGCGCACCAGGGGATAGTGCGCCATTACTAGTTAAACTAGTAATGGCGCTCCACATCCACGGTGCGGCACTAGTAATTTTTTTTCAATTTTTTTTTCAAAA